>NW_025767301.1:0-245000 GCF_003918875.1 Haliotis rubra
TGCATGAGGCCCTGATACTTTCTGATGTTGGTATGACATCATGTGGTTATTTCAATATGGGCAACTATAACCTGACTATCACATTGAGAAACAAATATAACTAAAAGTGTAACGATGCGGAAATACAGCATTGCATTGGGAGATGACTCTCACGACTTAATACATCGATACTCCTGTATTGCAAAACATACAATTAATTACATTACAAATTACATTGATGTAGAAACGTGTGTAATAACAGAAATTATTCAAGATCAACTTTATGTAGGTAACTCTCATAATTTGCAGACTGCAGCCAGTCTTACTGGTATATGACTCTATATGTTTCTAATATACCATTCTCGCTGTCCGAAATCTAAAAACAAATTATTTAGGGTTGTGATTCACCTGCAAAAAGCGTGAGAATATGAACTTATGAATGAAAAAGTACTCTATTTGGATATATATCACACCCATAATATTATTGGGATATGAATCATATTACATTCATATTTTTGGGATATGTATCATATAACACCAATATTATTGGGATCGTATCACATCCATATTATTGGGATATGTATTATATCACATCCATATTATTCGGATATGTATCATAATATTAATATTACATCCATATTATTTGGATATGTATCATATCACATCGATATTATCAGGATGTCTGTATCGTATCTTAGGTGTATAAAATAGGGCCGTGAAGATCCAGGTTAGAATTGGTCTTCAGCACCCCATGCTTGTGTAACTTACTGTAAGAGGCGACTAATGGGATTGGGTGGTCAGGCTCGCTGACTTGGATGACAAATGTCATCGTATCCCAATTGTGTAGAATGATGCTGAGATGATGTTAATCACTGGATTGTCTGGTCCAGACTTGACCGCCACCATTTAGCTGGAATAATGCTGAGTGGGACGTTTAACCAACCAAGTGTAAAACAGGTTTTTTTCCACATTTGAGCAACAGTAAAATTACTGATAATAGCAGCAACACTGTACCAGGTACATGCATCCAGTTATCTTACACTTCATCGTAACACAGACATACTCATGATGTTCTAGATACAACTGCTGATAACGTATAAAGAGTTAATGCCGACATTGCTTTCAAATGTTCCTTGGTTTCAAAACGTATTATAAACAAAGAGCATGTCTACATTGATTTGACGTGTCTCAATATCTAAACACCCTTGCCAAACGCATAGTATGTACGTAATACATAGGAACTCCACTTTTCACAGGGATGCTTTTTATCTTTTCTTTTCATAACATGTTGAGTGAAGATTTAAATCGATGCTCATGGTGTTGATCTATGGTTGTGACTTCATTATTTACAGACTGCCACCATATAGCTGAAATATTGCTGTGTGTGGTGTTAAACGGCAAACAAACAAGCCCTATACTGTGACTGCACAATGCCATTTAGAAAGTGGTCAAATGTAACATATGTTATGTTTGGATTACACTTTCTTAGTGGATTACACTTTCTTACAGATTCTAGTACTTTTGTTGGGTTGAGTCCCATCCAGGATTCGAACCCACACCCTCAGAGTAAGCCACCTAACCTGCTCAGCCACGACTTCCACCACTGTGGTGGGTAAGGCCCTATATTGGTTATCAAGTATCACTGAAATTGTTCCATTACAATAGCAGCAAATCAAACAATGAAAATCACATATAATGAGAGTGAAATGATACACCCAGACTTGTAAGCACCACAATACACAGACCTGTATCATGATAGTTGGTGATACAAAAATACTTATCTTACCTCACACATGAAAGTCGCTTTCTGATTGGCTGAGCGCTCTTCTGTTATTTTCTTCTGTTAGCTTACAAGCGAGTAACATTTCAATGTACCCCGCTGTCAATGGCACTTCGTGGTAGTAATTCTTTACCTCAAATAACATTGAATCACGTATGATGTACGGAAATTACCGATGTTTTGCGAATGCAAAGCGATGGAAGGGAGATAACTCTAAATCTGTTTTTCTTGTCAGCAAAATCTAGCGATGGCTACAGAAAGATTTGTACCCGTGCTTCAAACAATTCAAAATTACCATTAAGGTGTTCGGTAAGATAAATACGTTGTTCACTTTTACCTATATAACAAACGAATAAAGTGAGTCTTATCTCATAAATGTGAGCTTGAACAGCCGCCTGTGTTCAACAAATCAACTGTTCTGGTTCATTCTGGTTTCACTGTTTGTTGGATTAGAAAAATAAAAGGGAAGAATTCCTGGCCATGTGTTGAAAAATATGGAGTATTATAATATGGTTTATATCAAGACCAATGTGTTGAGATATATTTATCAAATATGTCTCAGAGTGATATGAGTCATTTTGCATATGTAATAGGCCCACACAGAGATGGTCCTAACCAGATCCATATTCCACCCCCTGCCAGGCTATATGGAACAACATTGTGTGGAATGGGCAATCAATATAAGCCTGGGTAGTAATAAACTGGAGTTATGTCCCTTAGTGCAGTGTCTACCATGCCAGCTTTCCTGTTACAATTAGGGCTGCGCAATATAACCGGTTACCGGTATTTACCGGTTCAGACATGAAAAAGATACGTATTGCGATACGCTGATCGAAAACCGGTATTTTGACTTGCATTCGGAAAACTTTGTAACACTTGGAAATCTTCGGATATTTCCTTTTTTCATTTGTGCCAAATATTATTCACATTTTTATTTTTAATCATGAATAAAAGTTGTTATTAAAGCTTAATCAGCATAGTGATTTTGCTGTGTATCTGCTCTATAAATCAAGCATTACCTCGATTATAAGTAGTTTTTTGTGTAAAAATACTTCACGCAATATATTGCAATACATATCTCAATACATGCTTTCGCATCGCAATATATTGCAATACATATCTCAATACATGCTTTAGCATCTCAATATATTGCAATATGAAAATTCTCTGCAATACCCACCCCTAGTTACAATGTCTATGAAAGAAGGTGAAAATGTATTAGATCAAATTCATGCAATTTACAATTTGATATTATGATAAGTGATAAGGTTATCATATGTCTGTTTACATATGCTACATATCAGTTATCAGTCTTCAATGTCCATATCTGTTCTCTGGCCCTCAAGCTGATATCAGTGTCTTGGGTTGATGTGGGCATGATATTTCTATTAATCCGTCAATAACGTGAATATTCAAATAAGCAAACAATAGACAGACCTGTACTGATGCTGAATAGGCTGTTAGTATCTTATCACAAAAATTCAAAATCCTAGATGAGTTCTGTTCCCAAAGTGATTTTCTGTAACATAGGTGCATTTCTTCAACTTCATCAAGAAGACTGACTGACTGACTGACTGAGTTTAGTTTTACGCTGCTTTTAGCAATATTCCAGCAACATCACGTCGGGGGACACCAGAAAGGGCTTCACACATTGTGCCCATGTGGGGATTCGAACCTGGGTCTTCGTCGTGACGAGCCAACACTTTAACCATTAGGCTACCCCACCGCCCCTCAAGAAGACAATTCTACAAAATGAGGAATACACTTCGGCACTGTAGATTTACTGACATACTATGCTATACATATGTTATTGTGCCATATAAGGTGAGGTGAAATTGGGTTTAACGTCGTGCTCGAGAATATTTCACTGATATGATGACGTGCATGCATGTGTATGTGTATGTGCGGCTTCTTGTACTAGCCCAGACTGAAGCTGGTTTTATAGTGCTAACCCACTGAGATACCAGGCCGCAGTGAAGCATGAATACCCCACTCAGACACATTATACTGACTCCGAGCCGACCAGTCCTTGATCTGTTGATGTACCCATTAATGCCGAACGCCAGGCAGGGACCAACAAGTACCAAATTTTAACGTCTTTTGGTATGATGCAGTCGGGATCGAATCCGCGACCTTCCGCTCTCCGGGCGGACACTCTAACCACTACACCACGGAGGCGCTGTGCCATATAAGAGGGGAATATAGTAGCATAAGGCCAGTACCGTATTTGCCACAATAAACCAAATGTTCAAATAAGTGTCTTCAGAAGCAACCTCAAGACCAGTCCGTAAGCCAAGTTTATTCAGTGCCCCTTACTAAAATCATCCATTTTGTGATAGTCTGCATTGTCTTCTGTTATTACAATGCATTTTCTATTAACAACAGAAGCACATAAGGGGTATATACAGTAATTGCCTTGTAACTATTTCATATTATGTAAAACTTTCTCTGACTAAGTCAGAAAGCCTGACTACCCGATCCCGGCATTCATCAACATAACTGGGACATGATGACATGCATCAAGCAAGTCAGGAACTCCAACCACCTGATCCTGTAAGTCCCTTGTACAAATATCAGCTTTGTACCATCTCATGTACCTTAAATATTGTAAACAATACATACCGCTTATTAGGAAATATTGAATTATACATCAGTGATTAGACAGAAACAGTTTCGAAGTTACGACAAAGTTAAACGTGCTACCTATATAACGGAAATATTCTATTATCTTAGATACTCACAATCCTCAGCCTAGTCAGGTGATAGATTAACCTTCCACATACACTGCTACACATCTATGATTCAAGCTGATAGTAGAAATGATACTTCATTGTGTAAGACATTCAAGGCCAAGTGAGGGATTTATCAGCTCCCAGGTATAAGCATAGACTGAATCCAGTCTCTACTTGAATAAATTAAATACATCAACTGGTGACGTGTGATCCGGTACAAAGGGGTGAAAACGTCAGCATACACCTTGTGTATGAAGTTATCAAATATAAGTACACACATTATTGATTATTTTATCAATTGTTGTGATAAGGACATTTTCTATACCAGATTTATGGTGATTTCAGACCAGATTTGTTGATAACTGCAGATGGTGAATTATGGTTTGTCTATGATTATGAAAATATGTGCTCAATGAATAGAATATATATTGTTTTGAATCAATGTTTGTTTGTGTGTTATCACTATAAAGATCAATACTGGAAGATCATTGGTGACACACAAATTGGTCAATGACCAGAACAGAATTACTGACTTCACTTATTTGATATTAATTAATCGATCTACATGGTAAAGTTACTAATTGGATGCCAAAAATTAGATGCCAGGTATCATGCAAAAATTGCAAAGAATCCTTTTTGTTGATCAGTTATTTAGGTGACAAACCTATTCTGTTATAAATGTTGAGCTGGCTAGTTGATTAAACACAAAGCTTACTGATGTCTATCCTCGATAACCTCCAGGGTATACGTTACAATCACTCTCCACTATACCCTGGGTGCATCCACTGTTTGGCCCGATGATTTTATTACCTCCCTTGGCTGGCTTTTTATCCAATCAGGGATCTACACTGGGAAGTTGAGCGAACCAATCACAACTCACTTTCGCTTCTTAAATTATCTAACCGTTTAAACTTGGCAACACAATTGATGCAGAGGTACTCTGAAAGATGTAGAAAGTGCTCTCGTATATCTTTTTTGAAAGTTTCAGATCTGTCAATTTGTCTGTATTATTTCCCCAAAAATCTCAGTGGTAGTGCGAACAAACCTTCGCAACCCAACCGCTATCTTTGTTGACATTGGCAAGCTCAGATGTAACGGCGGCTTAGCTGATTGGCTACTGTGAGAATGCGGAGCCAGCAAAGGGAGGTAATAAAATCATTGGGCCAAGCCGTGGATGCATCCAGGGTATAGTGGAGAGTGATTGTAACGTATACCCTGGAGATTATTGAGGATGAATGATGTCATGAGGTCTTGAAAGTAACATTTAATCATGTGTTTTTCAGTGGCAAATGAATCTGTGCTTTATGATGACAAATGTTGCTGGTGTTTGTGGTCTGTATTTACTACAGCTGTTACGATTCACTCATGTAATTGGTGAATGGAGCAATATCCCTTCATGAACATTCATGAAGTTTTTAAAGAGGAGTGTTTTTTCTTGAATTTGGGAATTATTTATATAAGTGAAATGTGGAACATGGAACATATCCGAGCCAGGAAAGATCCTAGTAAACACTCTCACATATTTAATTTGATAGAAATGTGGTCACTGGTCAATGCTGTGATAAATTAACACTGTCAGCATGGTCAAAGAATTTAATCCTTCAGAGCGAGATGATTGCAGCCCTAGTCTCAAGCTAGCATGTAACAACAGTGTAACAGTTGTTGCTCATACAGTGACTCGTACAAATACTTCTCAAATCTTGAGACAGTTTATCTAGTTGAACAGAGGACATTTCACTTTCACTGTGTACAACTTACCCCAACACAATGTGAAGTGGCCCTAACATCAGAAGTGGTTATCACTCATTATCCATTTCAAATTCAGTCAAATTATGCAGTCACCTTCTTGACGAGTTGTCACGGAGTAGACCCTATTTGGTTATTACGTAATAGACAGAGAGGCCACTCTGGGAACACACCACGCTAGATCATGCTTCATTGTTATAGTATAATCATCATAATAGGTTCTTTACTATTCACTTCTCTGAGGATCAAATCATGGATTCAACAGATAACTATTATGTGGTGTCAAATTTGGTTTAAATACCTAAGCTTATTGTAAGCATGGATCCTAGGTTTCGGTATGTCATTGCATCTTCTGGATCCAATACCTGCTATTGACATGTGTTGTTTATTTGTCAATGACATGTTCCATGATTTGTAAAATGGTTGATTGGTGCCATGAAAACCATTTTTATGGTTACTCGTGTATCAAGTGCATAAGGTTAGCATAAAGTAACCATTTGCATAATGAGGGGTTACCATATTATTATTTATCCAGTTTTAAATGGATACAATTTCAAATTATAAATATAGGTTTAAGTAAAGTTGTGAATTTTTTGTGATCCTTAGCAAAGTGTCAGCAGCTGTATATAAGTAAATAGCAAAACGGGTCCTTGGAAACTATTTTTGTGATACATGGCTTAACCAATATGTCTCATCTTGACGTAGTGGTAGACAGCAAAGGTTTTGGGAGTTCAGTTGTAGTGTTATTACACGCAATCAGTAAGTGCACACTTCTTAACCACCTGATACTTTGGTACAACCCAAACTTCTCACACACATGCATACATGCACACACATACACACCATTGTACCTAACCACTTCTCACAAGAATCGGCAGCTGGGAATGCGTAATGTGTTATTTTCAGACATTGTGGACCAATAAGAAATTGATCCTGTTCATTGTTTTATAAAACATCACAGTAATCTCACATTAGGCTAGGTGTTTATCACGTAATGAATTAGATTTTGACATTTACAATGTGAACTGTGGATTGTTTCATTTTCAAGTGAAGGCAGAAATAACTTTTTAAAATTTTCATTGTATTGCACAGGACATGTTACACTGTACTGTGTGAAGTCTGCTGTTGGTTAAAGAAAGTGCACAATACGAAACATTTCTTTGAAGGCCATTGCAAAATATAAATCAATTACACTTGTAGAACTAAACTGTGCAGTAAATATGTCCTGATGTCACAAACTTGAAAGTAATTGTAACTGTAGCTAAACTAAAATAAGCCAATAAAAATATTGCAATGTCACAAGTTTTTTTGTACTAAAAAGTAGTCTGGGCGTTGTTCCACAAATGTTCATAGTGCTCCAGTTGTTGTATGTCTATGTTAAAAAAAGAAAGTATTGATAACCCCAGCACTATAACCGCCTTGTGGAACATGCCCCTTGGTTCATATGGCCACCTTGGTCTTTAAGTGAACTAGATCAACCTGATGTAACAGACAGTTTCAATCAAAGCCAAGACTACTCAGCTGGTTCTTGACGGTCAGGAAGGCATGTTCTCATAATGTTGTTATCAGCATCTATGAGTGTTGTAACCTCATAAGTCACTGCTACAAATTAACGGTCCCTATGAAATGTTATTTAGAAAGTCTCTGTAATCCCAAATATAATGTATGTTCCAACGTATGCTACAAATTAACGGTCCCTATGAAATGTTATTAGGAAAGTCTCTGTAATCCCAAATATAATGTATGTTTCAACGTATGCTACAAAGTAACGGTCCCTATGAAATGTTATTAAGAAAGTCTCTGTAATCCCAAATATAATGTATGTTCCAACGTATGCTACAAATTAACGGTCTCTATGAAATGTTATTAAGAAAGTACAGTAATCCCAAATATAATGTATGTTCCAACGTACCGGTATGCTACAAATTAACGGTCCCTATGAAATGTTATTAAGAAAGTCTCTGTAATCCCAAATATAATGTATGTTCCAACGTATGCTACAAATTAACAGTCCCTATGAAATGTTATTAAGAAAGTACAGTAATCCCAAATATAATGTATGTTCCAACGTACCGGTATGCTACAAATTAACGGTCCCTATGAAATGTTATTAAGAAAGTCTCTGTAATCCCAAATATAATGTATGTTCCAACGTATGCTACAAATTAACGGTCCCTTTGAAATGTTATTAAGAAAGTACAGTAATCCCAAATATAATGTATGTTCCAACGTAGCTACAAATTAACGGTCCCTATGAAATGATATTAAGAAAGTCTCTGTAATCCCAAATATAATGTATGTTCCAACGTATGCTACAAATTAACGGTCCCTATGAAATGTTATTAAGAAAGTCTCTGTAATCCCAAATATAATGTATGTTCCAACGTATGCTACAAATTAACGGTCCCTATGAAATGTTATTAAGAAAGTCTCTGTAATCCCGAATATAATGTATGTTCCAACGTACCGGGATGCTACAAATTAACGGTCCTTATGAAATGTGACCGGAAATGCACATGAGGTTGGGGCTATATGTATGTTTTTGATTGTACCGCATGTATTGAAGTGCACAGTAACATTACATTGGAACGCATATTCTTTGTGAATGTATGGGATCCTGATCCAAGCTGGGATGGCCTAAAAGTCAAGCCAAGAAAAGTCGGGCCGGGCCGGGCCACCGGGTAATACTAAAAATGGATTGCAGAATATTAAAACCTGCAACATTTGGTCGATACTCTTCATGCCTTCACAAATGCATAGTTTGATTGAAAATGTATAGTTAATGAGTAGGAGAAAACCCACACAACAACAAAGTCTACATACCGAGATTCCCGTAGAAAAGACACCGTCTTGTTGTTATGTGTTTTCCTTGATGTGTATATGAGGGAATGTTGCTTACTTCTCTTAGCGTGTGACATCCTGGGATCCTGGGCAGGAAGTGACAGTGATTTGACTGCTTTTATTTCCTTAATTAAGATATTGGGGTTCCCTAATTAACCTTTATTGTTTCACGCTGAATGACCACTGGATGTTAAAGAGACGTCGATATCGGCGAGTGTCAATGGGCAAATATGACATGATTATGTATATTAAAAGAAACATTTGAAATCACAACATTTTGTTATATGTTATAAAGGATCAAACAAAGTATGCATTCACAAACACAAAAATTCTTGTGTTTTCATTGTAAACAATACCAGCCAAAATCAGAAAGCCAGCGCGTATGCATATGCTTATATTTACTAAAACACATGAAACACAAAATGGTATTATATCTACCTAAATACCACTTCATCAAGTAAAGTAAAAGTGAAGCCCATTTCTCTCTCCATTCCCAACGATTTAGGGAAAAAGTCCTCGAAACAAAATCCGCGAATCAAAAGTGTTTAGTCTCTGTTCAGCCCGACTTGGTCCGTGTTGTCAAAATGAAACCTAAACCTCAAGCGCAGTATCTTGAAAAATGTGTTTATATCCATAGATTTGTATTGTATCTACCTACATATCACTTTACAGAGTCTCAAAGTAGTATTTGAAGCAAAAGCGTTGCTGAAAGTGAAGCTCTCTTTCTACATATTCTCAACAAAGACACTGTATCACAAGCGTTAGGTCTGTCTTGGCTCGAGGGCTCTCAAAAACAACTCAAATCCCACACATGTATTCCTGATTTGTGTTTTTAAATCCATAGATTAGTATTATATCTACCAAAGTATCAATGTGTGATGTTACAAAATGCCACATGTAAAGATAACTGGTTAGTTAAAGTGAAGCCCTTTTCTCTCCCCAAACACAACATAGTCCTCAATCAAAGTGTGTTAATTAATGCTGTTCGCCCGACTTGGTCGGGCTGTCAGAAACAAGCGAACCTCTACATGTATACTGATTTGTGTCTATATCTCTAGAATAGAGTTATATCTACCTAAATACGTCTTTATAAAGTTTCAAAGCGTTGTATTTGAAGCAAACATGTTGCTTAAAGTGAAGCCCTAATTTCTATACATTCTCAACAACCACATAGTATCACATGCTTTCGGTGCGGCTTGGCCCGGGCGCTCAAAAACAACTCAAACCTCACACATATGTCCTGATTTGTGTTTAATTCCATAGTTTAGTATTATATCTACCTAAATATCACTGTGTTCTGCTACAAAGTGCCACATGTAAAGAAAACTGCTTCGTTAAAGTGAAGCCCTTTTCTCTCTCCATTCAGAACATAGCCTCAATCAAAAGTGTTTAGTCTCTGTTCAGCCCGACTTGGCCCGTGCTGTCAAAAACAACTTAAGCCTCACACATGTATCTTGAAATGTGTTTATATCCATAGATTAGTATTATATCTACCTACATATCATTTTACAGAGTCTCAAAGCGTAGTATTTGAAGCAAAAACGTTGCTGAAAGTGAAGCTCTCTTTTCTACATATTCTCAACAAACAGTATCACAAGTGTTCGGTCCGCCTTGGCCCGGGCTCTCAAAAACAACTTTCACCCCACACATGTATCCTCATTTGTGTTTAAATCCATAGATTAGTATTATATCTACCAAAGTATCAATGTGTGATGTTACAAAATGCCACATGTAAAGATAACTGCTCCGTTAAAGTGAAGCCCTTTTCTCTCTCCATTCACAACATAGCCTCAATCAAAAGTGTTTAGTCTCTGTTCAGCCCGACTTGGCCCGTGCTGTCAAAAACAATTGCAACCTAAACCTTACACATGTATCTTGAAATGTGTTTATATCCATAGATTTGTATTATATCTACCTAAAAACGTCTTTATAGAGTCTCAAAGTGTTGTTTTTGAAGCAAACACGTTTCTTAAAGTGAAGCCTTATTTTCTATACATTCTCAACAAAGACACAGTATCACAAGCTTTCGGTCCGGCTTGGCCCGGGCTCTCAACGCACCTTAAACCTCACACATGTATCTTGAAATGTGTTTAAATCCATATATTGGTATTATATCTACCTAAATACCTCTTTATTGAGGCTCAAAGCTTTGTACATGTATTTGAATCTAACACGTTGCTCAAAGTGAAGCCCAGTGTTCATCTGGCTCTGTGCGGGCTAATGAAATTAATACACCTGTTAATTACACCTGTATCCAGCTTGCTTAATTGCCCCTTGTCTAATTGCAATCAGCTAGGTGTTGTGATTCAATTAACATACTCCATTGTTGCCCTTAATTACCGTTCAGGGGCCTTCAGTGTTATTGATTACTCCATCGCTTTCTTCATAACGTTTATCACAGATTGGCATGTAATCACTGACTAAATTAGAAAATTAGAAATGCTAAAAATGAGACATATGTTCTATTATATATATATATAAAATTATTTATGCTTCCACTCGTGTTATATGATGCGTATGGGATGTTCTCCGTACATGTTTCAGAGTATAAACATTAATGAATACTAGTACCGATACAGATGGCAGGCTTTACACATATAATTAACTTAATAAATATCAGAAGATATTATACCCAATTACATGGCATGAAATGCTTGAAAGAGGTGGGGTGTTTTTTAGTGGTTCAGAATACAGGATGTTTTTCGTACAGTTTCCACAGTATAAACATCACTTCATACTAACACAGATATAGATAGCCGGCTGAAGCTATTCATGACATGATTTGAACATATCAGTAATTTAATAAATATCAGAAGGTTTGAGCTAAAATGACTTGCCGTATGAGATGTTACGGTTATATAATTTGAACATACGAAAGTATGAAAACACATCCATGGCAATGACACTGTGTTGCCCAGCTCAGGCTCGGGAGAACATTGTTTTCACTGTGAGAGCTTTGCCAAAGGTTACTCGGACATGCCGTTTCCGGATGTTGTAAACTTCAAGCGTTTCAGATAATCCTGTTTTCCTGAACATGCATACAGACAATAGAAGTATTAGAGAGAGCAGTGGGAGAAGTATGTTTTCATTAAATCCACAGTGTCTTGCCTAGCTTACTCCAAATGCTAATGATATTTAGGTAGATATAATACTAATCTATGGATTTAAACACAAATCAGGATACATGCGCGAGGTTTACGCTGTTTTTGACAGCACGGGCCGAGACTGAACACTTTTGATTGAGACTATATTGTGAATGGAGAGAGAAAAGGGCTTCACTTTAACGGAGCAGTTATCTTTACATGTGGCATTTTGTAACATCACACATTGATACTTTGGTAGATATAATACTAATCTATGGATTTAAACACAAATGAGGATACATGTGTGGGGTGAAAGTTGTTTTTGAGAGCCCGGGCCAAGGCGGACCGAACACTTGTGATACTGTTTGTTGAGAATATGTGGAAAAGAGAGCTTCACTTTCAGCAACGTTTTTGCTTCAAATACCACGCTTTGAGACTCTGTTAAATGATATGTAGGTAGATATAATACAAATCTATGGATATAAACACATTTCAAGATACATGTGTGAGGTTTAAGGTGATTTTGACACCACAGCCAAGTCGGGCTGAACAGAGACTAAACACTTTTGATTGAGGCTATGTTGAGAATGGAGAGAGAAAAGGGCTTCACTTTAACTAACCAGTTATCTTTACATGTGGCATTTTGTAACATCACACATTGATAGTTAGGTAGATATAGTACTGATTTATGGATTTAAACCATTCCAACATACATGTGTGGGGTTTAAGTTGCTTTTGAGAGCCCGGGCCAAGGCGGACCGAATGCTTGTGATACTGTGTCTTTGTTGATTATATATAGAAAAGTTATCTTCACTTTCAGCAACGTTTTTGCTTCAAATACTACGCTTTGACACTCTGTGAAGTAATATGTAGGTAGATATAATACTAATCTATGGATATAAACACATTTCAAGATGCATGTGTGAGGTTTAAGGTGATTTTGACAGCACTGGCCAAGTGGGGCTGAACAGAGACTAAACACTTTTGATTGAGGCTATGATGAGAATGGAGAGAGAAAAGGGCTTCACTTTAACCAACCAGTTATCTTTACATGTGGCATTTTGTAACATCACACATTGATAGTTAGGTAGATATAATACTGATTTATGGATTTAAACCATTCCAAGATACATGTGTTGGGTATAAGTTGCTTTTGAGAGCCCGGGCCAAGGCGGACCGAACGCTTGTGATACTGTGTCTTTGTTGAGGATAAGTAGAAAAGATAGTTTCACTTTGACCAACGTTTTTGCTTCAAATACTGCGCTTTGAGACTCTGTGAAGTGATATGTAGGTAGATATAATACTAATCTATGGATATAAACACATTTCAAGATACATGTGTGGGGTTTAAGTTGCTTTTGAGAGCCCAGGCCACGGCAGACCGAATGCTTGTGATACTGTGTCTTTGTTGATTATATATAGAAAAGATATCTTCACTTTCAGCAACGTTTTTGCTTCAAATACTACGCTTTGGGAATCTGTGAAGTGATATGTAGGTAGATATAATTCTAATCTATAGATTTAAAAACATTTCAAGATACATGTGTGCGGTTTAAGTTGCTTTTGAGAGCCCGGGCCAAGGCAGACCGAAAGCTTGTGATACTGTGTCTTTGTTGAGGATAAGTAGAAAAGATAGTTTCACTTTGAGCAACGTTTTTGCTTCAAATACCACGCTTTGAGACTCTGTAAAATGATATGTAGGTAGATATAATACTAATCTATGGATATAAACACATTTCAAGATACATGTGTGAGGTTTAAGGTGATTTTGACAGCACTGGCCAAGTAGGGCTGAACAGAGACTAAACACTTTTGATTGAGGCTATGATGAGAATGGAGAGAGAAAAGGGCTTCACTTTAACCAACCAGTTATCTTTACATGTGGCATTTTGTAACATCACACATTGATAGTTAGGTAGATATAATACTGATTTATGGATTTAAACCATTTCAAGATACATGTGTGCGGTTTAAGTTGCTTTTGAGAGCCCGGGCCAAGGCGGACCGAACGCTTGTGATACTGTGTCTTGTTGAGGATAAGTCGAAAAGATAGCTTCACTTTGACCAACGTTTTTGCTTCAAATACTACGCTTTGAGACTCTGTGAAGTGATATGTAGGTAGATATAATACTAATCTATGGATATAAACACATTTCAAGATACATGTGTGGGGTTTAAGTTGCTTTTGAGAGCCCGGGCCACGGCGGACCGAATGCTTGTGATACTGTGTATTTGTTGATTATATATAGAAAAGATATCTTCACCTTCAGCAACGTTTTTGCTTCAAATACTACGCTTTGGGAATCTGTGAAGTGATATGTAGGTAGATATAATTCTAATCTATAGATTTTAAAAACATTTCAAGATACATGTGAGCGGTTTAAGTTGCTTTTGAGAGCCGGCCAAGGCAGACCCGAAAGCTTGTGATACTGTGTCTTTGTTGAGGATAAGTAGAAAGATAGTTTCACTTTGAGCAACGTTTTTGCTTCAAATACCACGCTTTGAGACTCTGTAAAATGATATGTAGGTAGATATAATACTAATCTATGGATATAAACACATTTCAAGATACATGTGTGAGGTTTAAGGTGATTTTGACAGCACTGGCCAAGTAGGGCTGAACAGAGACTAAACACTTTTGATTGAGGCTATGATGAGAATGGAGAGAGAAAAGGGCTTCACTTTAACCAACCAGTTATCTTTACATGTGGCATTTTGTAACATCACACATTGATAGTTAGGTAGATATAATACTGATTTATGGATTTAAACCATTCCAAGATACATGTGTGCGGTTTAAGTTGTTTTTGAGAGCCCGGGCCAAGGCGGACCGAACGCTTGTGATACTGTGTCTTTGTTGAGGATAAGTAGAAAAGATAGCTTCACTTTGACCAACGTTTTTGCTTCAAATACTGCGCTTTGAGACTCTGTGAAGTGATATGTAGGTAGATATAATACTAATCTATGGATATAAACACATTTCAAGATACATGTGTGGGGTTTAAGTTGTTTTTGATAGCCTGGGCCACGGCAGACCGAATGCTTGTGATACAGTGTCTTTGTTGAGAATATATAGAAAAGATATCTTCACTTTCAGCAACGTTTTTGCTTCAAATACTACGCTTTGGGAATCTGTGAAGTGATATGTAGGTAGTTGTAATACTAATCTATGGATATAAATACATTTCAAGATACATGTGTGAGGTTTAAGTTGTTTTTGACAGCACGGCCAAGTAGGGCTGAACAGAGACTAAACACTTTTGATTGAGGCTATGTTGAGAATGGAGAGAGAAAAGGGCTTCACTTTAACCAACCAGTTATCTTTACATGTGGCATTTTGTAACATCACACATTGATAGTTAGGTAGATATAATACTGATCTATGGATTTAAACACAAATCATGATACTTGTGTGCGGTTTAAGATCTTTTTAAGAGCCCGGGCCAAGGCAGACCAAAAGCTTGTGATATTGTGTATTTGTTGAGGATAAGTAGAAAAGATAGCTTCACTTTCAGCAACGTTTTTGCTTTAAATACCACGCTTTGAGACTCTGTGAAGTGATATGTAGGTAGATATAAAATCTGTGGATATAAATAGATTTCAAGATACATGTGTGAGGTTTAAGTTGTTTTTGACCGCACGGGCCAAGTCGGGCTGAACAGAGACTAAACACTTTTGATTGAGGCTATGTTGTGAATGGAGAGAGACAAGGGCATCACTTTAACCAACCAGTTATCTTTACATGTGACATTTTGTAACATCACACATTGATAGTTAGGTAGATATAATACTGATCTATGGATTTAAACACAAATCAGGATACATATGTGGGGTGAAAGTTGTTTTTGAGAGCCCGGGCCAAGGCAGACCGAACGCTTGTGATACTGTGTCTTTGTTGAGAATATATAGGAAAAATAGCTTCAATTTGACCAACGTTGTTGCTTCAAATACTGCGCTTTGAGACTCTGTGAAGTGATATGTAGGTAGATATAATACTATTCTATGGATATAAACACATTTCAAGATACATGTGTGAGGTTTAATGTGTTTTTGACAGCACGGGCCAATTCGGGCTGAACAGAGACTAAACACTTTTGATTGAGGCTATGTTGAAAAACGAGAGACAAGGGCTTCACTTTAACGGAGCCGTTTTCTTTACATGTTGCATTTTATAACATTACAAAGCGATATTTAGTAGATATAATAACATTCTAAGGATTTAAACACAATTCAAGATACGTGTGTGAGGTTTAGGTTGTTTTTGACAGCACGGGCCAAGTCGGGCTGAACAGAGACTAAACACTTTTGATTGAGGCTATGTTGTGAATGGAGAGAGAAAAGGGCTTCACTTTAACGGAGCAGTTTTCTTTACATGTGGCACTTTGTAGCAGAACACAGTGATATTTAGGTAGATATAATACTAATCTATGGAATTAAACACAAATCAGGATATATGTGTGAGGTTTGAGTTGTTTTTGAGAGCCCGGGCCAAGCCGCACCGAAAGCATGTGATACTATGTATAGAAAATAGGGCTTCAAAGCGATATTTAGTAGATATAATACCATTCTATGGATTTAAACACAATTCAAGATACGTGTGTTACGTTTAAGTTGCTTTTGACGAGTCGAACAATTGTGGCCGAGATAATGTTGAGAGTGTGGGGAAGAGATCGTATCATATAAAGGTGGGCATGCTTTAAATACGATGAATAATGAATTTGTGGGGTGGTATGTGATTGGATATAGATGTAAAAACATTTTCCGGCCGATGGAAATGTGTATCGGAATTGACTGAAGTATTTATACGTTTTATATCCTGTTTCGTTTAACGATTCCACTTTTAGACGTAACCTCGGTCAGCCAGTTCACAGGCTTCTCGTCTTCCTGAGTTTTAGCCGATTTACTCGTAATAAAGTTATTATGGTACGCGTTTATGGCTTCTAATTGATCATTATTACCATGCGTGTATGTTGCATTAATTAATTGTAGGCATGGTGTTCGTTAATGGGTTTATTAGCCAATAATATATTTGGCCTGCCTTGCCTCGGCCCGCCCCGACTTTTAGGCCATCCCATCCCAGCTACCACAGTGAGCATCACACAATACTGGTGTTTGCCTACCATTCAGTTACACAGCGAACGAGAGACACCACATACCACTTCCGTTATAAGTTCTTAAACTGCAAACAGAAAATAACTGAACATGCCGAATTATATATTCATATCTTATTATCTTCCCAGCTGTGTGGACTATTTTGAGCCCGAATCAACTGCTGACGTACAGACGATAGTTATCTTCAAAGTAGTAAACTACTTAGTATACTGACATGTGTTATGAGTAAGCAATCTTCAATCGATGTATATCACACTTTCAAATAAGTATATGTCATATGACTGAAAGTCATCCCATACCAAATGCTTAATATTCATTAGGCAGTACTATCATATTTGAGAGCAGAATCTGCACATGAGCTCATAGTTCACAGCGTAATTCCATTACTATCAATATTATTCAACATACACGATCAAACGTATACTTACAAAGAGAAGTATGTTGGGTTTCAGACCACAGCCTCCCTTTCCTGACTGAAGAGAATCAACGATGTTGACATTTCACGTCAAAGGGAAACTACTCTAAATAACCGATGAAGTGGGCATACCACAATAAAATCATTTGCTAAATTTGTTTGACCGCTTGTTGTTTCAAGTCGTTCATCAACGAAAATGAATGTAACTAAACAATGTTTGTCATCGGCATCTTCTGCATGACACCCTACTGCAGTAAATAAAATATGATATATTTGTATTCACACATGAATGAGTAAGCAATTTTAACGCCGCTTTCAGCAATATTTCGGCACTGTCACGTCGGGGGATAGCAGAAATGGTCTCCACACGTGGAAACCAGGGTTTTGTTTGACGGGCGAACGCTATGAACCACGCGTAGGTATTGTATAAGTATTATCTGAGGCAGGTAGTAATAAGTGGTGTGTGTGTCAGTTACCATATAAATATTGCCGGATATGTATCCGTTTGTATATTTATATGTGTCTGGGATATGATATCATATGATCTGAGTTGTTTTTAGTAAACACTGGTGTACATGAGGGAAGTAGAAACTGATACGTGTTGTGTGTGTCTGTGTCCTGGTGTATTTGGTTAATGATTTCCATGGGATTCCATATCCGATAAGCCTTAATGGCAGAATTAGTGTAGAAATTATATATTTGGATCACTAAAAATCTCATTCACCCACTAACATAGTTTCCCCGAGAGCATTTCCCCCTAACCTTTGGACTTCATGATTTAAGTGCAACGTCAGAATGTACCCAGTCTCGAAAAGACTCTATTTGACGTAAAAAAATAATTGATTTCAGAAAATCAGAAGAAACGTGTTATTCCACTGAGTGAAATAACGCTTAATACGAAATCACTTTCTACACATCAATGAAATTTGCATGACTTTTGAACTAAGTAGCAATTTTAGGGATACCACCGCAGGAGACACTAGGAATGGGTTTACTCAGTGCACATATCGGGATTTATCCCAATTTAACCGTCGCAGTTTGAGTAATATGCTTCTGAACAATAATGATAATTTAAAACATGTTGGTCTTTACCCTTAAATATAGTCGTAAACAATGCCATTTCTAATTTATAATGGAAATAACATTGAAGTACATGACTTAACATCACAAACATTTATGTTTATATAACTAATTATGAAGATTAGTATTGTTCACTCCTCTTACTAATGTTAAGCCTGAAACACACGAGAAAACAAACTGATAAGTCTGTAAAATCAGCGTGTGAACAAGGATGTACAGGCCTTTAGAGGGACTGAACTCGCCATCAAGTGATTCAAGCGCCCATAAAAGACAATACATTGGACTTTTTGAGAGGCATTTTAGAAGTTGTATAGGCGAAGGAAAGCCAAATTCTATGGATAGTCAACTTGTTTAGTGCAATGAGTGCGACGTTTCTGTGTAGGTACTAAACACCGTTATCAAGTACACACACCGAAACGTCGCACTCATTGCACTAAAGAAGTTGACTATCAATAGAACTTGGTTTTCCAATACATTGGACACTTTAACTTCTTTGGGTGGCGTTTTTGAAGTTGAGAATTTCAGTATTGAACAAACGCTATGGATAACAACTTCTTTAGTTCGTGAGTGCGACGTTTCGATACAGATTCTTGTACGAATGTGCTTGACAACGGTACAAGAATATGTATCGAAACGTCGCACTCACGAACTAAAGAAGTACAAATGTGCTTGACAGCGGCACAAGAATCTGTTTTGAAACGTCGCACTCACGAAATAAAGAAGCTTGTTATCCATAACTTTTGTTCAATATTGTACATCGGACATTATTGTGATTTTTTATTCGATCACACACCGTTCATATCAGTGTGGTGTTTGATAGCTTGTTGTTACAGTCATTTGCGAAAGTGTTGTCATTCAGGAAGACGAAGAGTGGAGTGAGTGAGTTACGTTTTACGCCGCTTTTAGCAATATTCCAGCAATATCAGGGCGGGGACACCAGAAATGGGCTTCACACATTGTGCCAATGTGGGATATAGAACCCGGGCCTTCGGCGTGACGAGCGAACGCTTTAACCACTAGGCTACCCCACCGCACCCTCGAAGAGTGGAGCTAATAATGATAGATATGTTAATTATCTGTGGCTCTCGGTTGCGCTATTATCACTGATACTGTGTGATTTTTCAATGTTTTTAAAGAAAACGCATTTTGGTAGAAATTTGTGCAAATATAGGTTATTGTAGTTAGCAGGTAACGTAGTTTTGAGCTGTTTTATTGGAAATGAAGTAAAATGTTTAGGAAGGTTTGAAACTATTGAAAAGACGTTGTATTGGTGGTAGTCGTTTGCGCTTATTTTGTGGTTTGGGTGTAATGTCAGTCATGCTGACAGTCAAGGTTGTTTCATTACTAAATAACTGTGTGTCATTCCTTCCCCAGGACAACCGTGCATATGTTCTTGCCAAATGATAGGCATTCTGGTTTGTTCACACTTAAACCGGTTCGGGTCATTCTGGATCAGATGTTAAACTTGTGCATCAGGTGTACATCTGTTATCCCTTCTGTGACTCATCAGGTTCAGCTTTGTGACCCTTTGCACATTTCCCTAACCATGTGCCACTCTGAACTACATGTCACGGGGGAAAGGTTAGTTTGAGTGTGCTTAACATTTCTAGATATTATATGTTGTTTTTTTGTCGCCAGCTATATGGCGGCGATCTGTAAATAATCGAGTCTGGACCAGACAGCCCAATGATCAACAGCATGAGCATCGACTTACGCAGCTGGGATACGATAGCATGTGTCAACCAAGTCAGTGAGCCTGATCCCGTTAGTCACATCATACGACAAGCAGTGGTTACTGAAGATCAAATCTAACCCGGATCGTACGGGTATCCACTATCCAGGTGTTTATAACACTGAATAGTACTGGCTGATGTTAAAAGTACAAAGGTTTGCTAACTTGGTAAATTATATATACAATTTTATATATTTGTAAAGTTAAACCTATCGAGATGTTGGTAGACAGATTCAGAATGTGCTTTAGACTCAGACTCAGACTCTATATTTTCGTAGATTTTGGCCGTTGAGGCCTATAGTACAATGACGTGCTTAGTATGGGGAAATCATAGTGACATGAGCGCCCGTTCATAGTTTCGCAGTGTAAACATTTTGGTCAGATAGATAGCAGTATTAAAAAATACAGATTTATCTTGGCTGGACATCAATTGTGTAAATTTAAGTTTAGTGTGGTATGTAAAATAGTAAGGTGGTATATACTTCTCTCTAATGTTTTGGTACAGAGGACAAACTAATAGGATATGATATTCGTCTTCAAAACCATCATTACAGAAGGGACAGATTACATCCGTTAACGGAATTGCGGAACCAGCAGAAACGCCGCGTCTATACGCTTGGATATTAAAATCGGTTGATGCGCAGCGAAGTTTAGTTAAAGCACGGCGCAATAGCAGATTTAACGAGATGCAAATAAGGCTCTGGCTGAAGGATAGTTTTGAATGTACAATAAGAAGATAACGATGAGGATTCATGTAGACGTGCACTCCAATCCTGCATACATACATCTTTCAATCACTGCTTAAATACAATAATAAAATTATCAATATTACCAACATCATGTGCTAGCCAAACAAAAGCAAAGCCATGTGAAAATAGGATGTGGCGAACACAAGACACCCAATTTGCATAACCTTGAACATCAAAATGTTTCAACATAGCATAACAATGTGTAACATATCTATTTTTAGGCATTCTTATAATTTTTAACCAGTGTTTAATGACACGCGTATAAATGTTTACATACAATGGAGTACGCCCACACTCTCCCAGAGCAGCTGCATTCAGGTTCTGTAACTAACTTTTAAAATATATTTGCAAAACTTGGTATGGACTCGTTCAACTGGTTTGCTGACAAACACTCCCCAAATTTAACTGAACAGCCCCCAAATTTAAGCACCGTAAAGTAGAAGAGGTAAGATTTTACTGTCAAGCATCCTGAAAAAAGAATGTGCTTTATGCAAAATGTAAAATAACCACGACGTGCTGTATTATTTTTGTGTATTAATTGCACTCTATATGTGCAGGTGGTCCGCGCCATGGACGTTATTGAAGTTATGTATGAAGGCAGAGTCATATGGCATGCTTGGTTTTGTTTGATATATTATGCGCCTGCAGATGTTTGGTGCGTCCGGGTCTTCATCCGTGATGGAGTGGTGTGATAGCTTACGTGTTAAAAGGTTCGCTCGTCACACCGAAGATCCGGGTTCGATTCCCCACATGGGTACAGTGTGTGGAGCTCATTTCTCGTGTCACTCGCCGTGATATTGTTGTAATATTGCTAAAAGCGGCGTAAAACTAAACTCACTCACACCTCATCCGTGACACCTGGCTTTTCAGGTCACGCTGATTACATGGGCGATACAGTCACATGTTCGGAACAAACTTGATCCCATCGGCCTTATTCCACAGTTGTATGTTTAAACACATTTTGGTATTATTATTTTGTTGGGAATGTCTTTTTGTATATTGCTGTTATTGAATATGACTATGTAAATATTGTGGTATGAACTGCTTTTAACACCAATTGTGATGCAAACATTTATTGTTCTGTTTACAGGGTCAAGTAATTGAGTAATCTGTCAAGTAAGTATACGTCTGAATATTGAATAAACGTGCCCACACCCAAAAGAGAGTAAATGTTTTGTTGCGTTTTGACAGTTACATCATTATGTCAAATCCGAGTTTAATTTAACCACAATAGTGCAGCAGTGACGGTGATGACGACGACGACGACGCCGATGAGGTAAATGTCGATGATCATGGTTGTCAGTTTAAGCGTTTGTTAAGTGGTATTGCACAGTAGATATATGGTTTAGAATGTGTAATGTTTATAAGTGAGTGAGTGAGTATGGTTTTATGCCGCTTTTAGCAATATTCCAACACATGGGGACACCAGAAAAGGGCTTCACACACATTATGTTTATGAGGAATTTATTTCGATAATTTTAATCTTGTTAGCACAGTTGAAATAAGTGACAGGTCGAACTTAGATATTAGCAGCTGATTCCTGTGATTTAAAGCGAAAACTATTCGCGACAAACTTTCCGTATATGTCTACTGCAGATGCGTTGATGTATAGCAACATCCAACAAAATGGCGGACGACTACGAAGTTGGCAAAATGAGCGGGAAAATGTGAAATTGTTGTCACTCTTCTGTTATATACACGAGGGAGCCATGTCCAACAAACACCGACCTCATCCACTTCTGGTTCCGCAGCTGACACAAACACCCGTGAATGAAACCGTTACATCTCCCATGCCTTGATGCACTTGTATAATCGCCTTGTAAAACTGTGTATCATTGGATATATACTGTTATATATTCCATGCCGTAAATCTCCGCGTAAAGCACCTGTATATATACCGTGTATAACTAAGTATCTCTGTACCATTCCATACCTTGATACATTCGTATAAGTACTATGTAAAATCCATGTATTACTGTATTTGGACCGTCATATCTTCCATGCCTTGATGTACTTGTACAGGTATTACTGTACTATGTATCACTGGATACGGACTGTTATATTCTCCATGCCTCAAGTCTTTGTCTTAAAGCAAATAATTACCCTGTAAAATTATATAACACTGTATATGGACAGTATATCTTCCAGGCCTTGATGTACTTGTATAAGTACCTTGTAAAGGATACTATTGTATCGCCGCATGTAGACGGTTATATATTCCATACATTGGGGTACCTGTATGAGTACCTTGTAAACTTATACATCACTGGGTATGTACTGTTATATCTTCCACGCCTGAAATCTCCCCTTTAAGGCACCTGCATAAGTAATTTGTATCTTCAATCCCTTGATACACTTGTATAAGTACCTTGTAAAGGATACTATTGTATCGCCGCATGTAGACGGTTATATATTCCATACATTGGGGTACCTGTATGAGTACCTTGTAAACTTATACATCACTGGGTATGTACTGTTATATCTTCCACGCCTGAAATCTCCCCTTTAAGGCACCTGCATAAGTAATTTGTAAAATTACATAACACTGAATATGGACTGTTATATCTTCCACGCCTGAAATCTCCCCTTTAAGGCACCTTCATAAGTATTTTGTAAACTTACATAACGCTGAATATGGACTGTTATATCTTCCATGCCTCATGTACATAACACTTGTATGGAGTTATATCCCCGTAAAATCTTATGCATCACCATAACATAGACTATATTTTCCATGCTTTGATACACTTGTATAAGTGCTTTGTAAAATCAGATGTATCTACGTATGTGGACTGTTATACTTCCCATGCATCGACGTACTTGTATAAGTGCCTTGTAAAGTTATTGACTCCATGCCCTAAATCTCCGCCTTGCTGTACTTGTATAAGTACTTTATAATTTATCACTGTATCACATATGGATCATGTTGTACACAGGCCTGTTGGCCCACACCAATGTACCGAATAAAGAATAAAGAGACTCAACCCAAATCACTATCGAAAGTTTGTTTAGATAGTTTTCGTGGAGGAAATTAATATAACGGCACTTCACCAAAAGCGCAGGAAATCGCTTTGTATATTATGAAAAGACTTAGGCCATATATTACTAGTTTTGTGGATTCTCCAGTATTACAGATAAAATAACGCATACAATATATTGTGGTAGTCATGGCAATATTACTTTCAATTTGTTTGGTTGGTTGTTTAACTCAGCAATATTCCAGCTATATATCGGCGGTCTGTAAGTAATCGAGTCTGGGACAGACAATCCAGTGATCAACATCATGGGCATAGATCTACGCAATTGGGATACGATGACATTTGTCAACCAAGACCGCCTGATCCCGTTAGTAGCCTCTTACGAGTATTCCTTCAATTGCTATCCGAAAGTCAGGCCAAGAAACATCACTACCAGGTACCCAGCTGAACAAACTAAAAGACACAGATCACTAGCTTTAGAATCATCAGTATGGGATCAGCACGGGATCAGATGACACAAGTCCAGCAGTCTTTGTACTGGCTTCCAATGCGAGCAAAGCCAGAACTGAAGACTCCTTTACTCACCTGCCAGTCCTGCCATCCAACTGCTCTGTTATACTGTCAAGATATGAACCAAGATCATTGTGATGTGCTGATCTCGATCTACTGAGAACACTAAAACGTCACCTGAAATATTTCGGCTACCATTCCTCTAGTTCCATAAAACTCCCAGGCATGGGAGTACTATCCTCCTTCCAATTCCTTTTGGAGACCTTTCCCTTCTGTATGCCTCTCAAGAACCTCTTCCTCTTCCTGGTTCCAACCGTGTTGCCTCCTCCATCATTGCTTGTGTGTCATTTGTATGAAGGCCATCAGACCAATAGTACAAAAGAATTACATGTGAGATGTTACAGATTTATTTCATAAGAGAAAACATACATGTTTCATCTTAAACTGACGATATAATTCAGGAATCTGATAAGGTTTAAAATTTATGACTAAGATATTCCTTGTAATGTTTATTCATTATTCTCAAATAAAGTCTATCGTTTTGTATTGCTCGGAGATTTTGGGTTGTAACAAGTGGGAAACAATTAAACAATTTTACACAAAATTTGGTAAATTTGTATTGGGAGTTGGAAAACCAACGACAAACGCAGCTGTTCTAGGTACCTCGAGTTTAAATTTGTATGTATCTATAAATTCCACAGAACCATATTTTGTTTCAAATGTCTTCCGGGCATGGTAACATAGTTATGAATAAGTGAAATACAGATAATGAACAATATTGATACAAAAGAGGATATTGATAGATATTTGAGAATTTGTACATTTTGTAATAATGTCATTGAAGATGAATTTCATTATATGTTTAAATGTCCTATTTCTTATGATTTCAGAGACACATATTTTCCATACATAATGTTTAAATAAAAGACACGCTTATGTATACACTCAATTCCGAAGTTCAATGACCTTAATTAAGTGCTCGAAATATGTCAAAGAAGCTTTAGCTATACTTTCTTCACTATTATGATAGTATGCCCTTTTGAACAACCGCCACGCTGTATGTATCTATTGTTTGTTTTGTAATGTACATTGACCTGTGGCGTTCATGCTGAATAAACTTCTAAATTAATTATCTTAACTGTAACAGTTTTGGAAATTTAACATTTCCGTTCACTATCGTTGCTCACACAGTGGTATATGTCATGAATTTCGCCTTCGTTTGCATTACAAATTTACAATACAAGACAGTTTTGTCATGACAGCTTAGTAAACCTCCACGATCCAACTGGAAACCAACTGACCAGAATGACCACTTCTAAAGTTAGCTAGCAGTCGTTCACACTCACAAATATTACTACTAGTATTTAAAAGATACTGTTCACAAGTTGAATTGATTTATGAGACTTAAAAATGCAAGTGATCTAACAACAAATGTCTGTCTTGAAGTGCGTAGTCACAAACGAATGGATGGGTACTGCCCACATCCACCAATGCCATAACGAAATAACAAATGTTTTACATAGGTTGCCCACGCAATTAGGTCGTGTTCTCTCGCCTGTTAACAATAACATACTAGTAATGTCATAATTCTATAACATTGAAATGGATATCTTCATGGGTGCATTTGTAATTTGAGCCAATATTTAATACATTGACTATGATAAGTAGGACACAATGGAACTGTGCCACATTCTCCATAGGCTACTGCAAGTACTGTCCAATATACTGTCTGTAACGAGGATCTACAAAACATACGCTGTACATTTCAGTACTTTCCAGAGGCTCACACATTATTGGATTTAAAAAAAAAAAAAATTCTTTTCTTTATTACACTCAGTGAGTTACATAACTAAAGTACATTCAAAATAAGATACAGTATAAATCAGAACAGAAAAAACCCTAGCTTATATCAAGATAAACATTGACATTGGTAGTAACAGGTGATCAGTTAAGACAACCGATCTAAACATATAAATAGCAATAGAAGTGGACGCTAATATATGGGCAAAATAGTTAAAACATGTTTTGTAGTACATTCCATTTTCTGTTAAAAAGACTGATTCTATCATTTTTTATAGCAATGTATTTTTCTACTGTGAAGACGTCCTTTTCTGTCACTTTAAATGAATTAATACAAAGTCATGGTTTATGCCCTTTGATGTTCATAACAAATATATTTGGTTTGGCTAGAATGATCATATAATTTAATAATTTGTCAACAGAAGAAGAAAGCCCCCCACGCACCCCCGTATATCATATGTAAATATCAACTATTAGAAAGTAGAAGGATATTCAATAGAAATTGGAGATATTTCATATTTAACAGCTTCTAACAACAGCAAGAGCAAATAGCTACCATTCATTTTTAAAAGTCCGGGCTTACACATATTCTTGAATTTGTTGAAATTCTTAGAGGCAATTGTTCCTAAAAGGTTTGGGAAGTCCTCAATACTATCTGAACATAAAGCTTTGCAACCTATCGGGCTTACACGCGGCTGCAAGGACATCTAGCTGAAAGTTAAACAAATGTTCAATGTCTACTTGTTTCATTCCATCTCACTCTTCCTGAAGAGCAGAGCCAAGTTCTATTATACTGTTCGGTGGTTGTTGACGCAGACGTCGTTGTTGACGGAGATCCCAGATAGGTTTGTCGCAGCAACTGCAAGATTCAAGTCCTGGCCGATGTATTTCGACTTGTGAGTTGTAACAAACAATTAGGTTCTGGAAAATTACATTGTATATGAAGAAATACAAACAACATATCTTATCAAATGTTATCTAGAATAATCTTTGATATAATTCATACTTGGGTGAAAAATACCTTTTGCACGATTAGATGAAACAAACGAGGGGCGATGGCGTAGCCTAAGGTTAAAGCGTTTGCTCGTCGCATAGCAGACTCGGGTTCGATTCCCCATATGGGTGCAATGCGTGAAGCCCTTTATCAGTAGTTTTTAATGCAATATGAATACAACTCTTATTGCGAATTTAAATAAAAGCGACAAAAGTAACTATCGAGTCATGTATCATCTCTGTATGAATCTCTGTATGGAGCCGGTAAAATGTGATCGTACTCTCCCCATCGGTGCCATCCGTTATTAACACATTCAGAGGAAATCATTGTTCACCTGTGTGGTACAAGCCAAATAGGTAATCGCATCAGGCATTATTTTTGTAACCGATGCTTCAGATTATGAGCTGTCCTCTATATGTCTGATGAAAGTACCTTTTGAAAGCTTAACTGAGGCCTTGAATACTGAAACCCGGATCAAACTACTTTTGTGAGTAATAGTCAAATAGCTGTCTGTGAGACTTTTGTAGAAAGGCCATGCTCGATTGTGCTTCAAAATGTGTGACGTGTAGGCTAGAGTTTCTGCAATTATTGCACATAAAGCGAAATCTGTTTGAAAGTTGAAAGTGATCGCTCTTGTAAAACAGTTTTGTGGAGAGTGTTACCAGCATAGGTTGTCTTGGGGTTAGTGGAACTCAAAATCCAACCCTAAGAAGCCAGTTGTGGGGTGCACACAGGAAGTGGTAACCCTTCCATTATCAAATACCTTAATGCTAACTGCAACCATGGACAAGCCTTGGGCATTATTGGACCCGTGAAGATCCGTGAAGAATTTGTCTTCGGCAGCCCATGCTGTCGTAAAAGGCGACTATCCGGGTCGAGTGGTCAGGCTCGCTGACCTGGTTTACACATGTCATCGTATCCCAGTTGTGCAGATCGATACTCATGCTGTTGATCACTGGATTGTCTGGTCCAGACTCGATTATTTAGACCGCCTGAATATTGCTGATTGCTGCGTTAAACAACAACCCAAAATTGGGTATTAAGTGCACCCGTTGTTGCGCCTTGGATAACAAGACCGCGCATGTTTTGCATCAAGAGTAAGTGTAAGCGAGACATACAAATATCTCCGAATATAATTATACAATAGATCTAGTCTACCGGCAGTGTATGAAATAAGGCCCGTCCCACCGCCCGAGACGGGCTAGATTTCTGTCGGACGGTCTAAATATACAGCTAGCCAGCCCGATGGCCTGGTATAAAATTTAAATAACATTTTCCATAAATCTGAGTAAATTCACCATGTCTTAAAATCTATTTTTCAAACTGAGCGTTACATTTAGACTTGACAATTACTGTTTGAACAGTGAACTATCGTACCGCAAGCTCAAAGTACTGCGTTGACATACTCAAACAGAGACACCTATCGATGCGCGGAGTAAAACATGTCTTAGGTTCATTAAATTATTCATTGTAACTAAAAAAAACCAGTATTTTCTATGTATTGTCTGGTCTGGTTAAATCCATTTTGGGCTGGTAACATTTTGAGGTTACCAGCCCGGATGTCTGGCTGTGTTTTTGGCTTATTTCATACTCTGCTACCGGGCATCGAAAGTAAACACTCATGTTTGATGATGACTAAGAAATGGTAGTCGATAGATGTAATTGATGCGGATGATAGTTTGTAGTGTTCGGTATGGAATCCTAGAAGGACATTGTCGCATTGTCGCTCTCACAAGGACAAGCATGAAGTGTCAAAACGAACCAAAGCCCGACAACGCAACATTTTGGTCCTTTGTCGCATTGCCGCTATGTCGCGCATTGAATAATACTTTTTATTCTTCCAAAGCGCGACGATGCGACATAGCGACAATTTTCACGGTTAAAATATGTTGCGTTGGTTAATTTTGACACTTTTTGCTTGATCTTGAGAGGGCGACAACGCAAAATGCCCTTCTTGGATGGAAACATGACTTATGCAGTGACTATGAGGATGTCATCTTGTCATCTCCACCACTCTTTGGCACAAGAACACATGGTGAACTCCACAGACTGTCACTGGTTCAATGATGTCATTCTCCAGCATGTATTTCACTTCCTTCCACAGAATCTCACGTTTCACAGGATTCATACGATATAGATGTTGTTTTACAGGCACAGCATCTCCTACATCTATATAATGGCTAACAACATTAGTTCGGCCAGGCACATCAGGAAATAAATGAGAGAACTCATGAATCAAATCTGACATTTGAACTTTCTGCTAAGGGGATAAATGTGACAGTTTCTCATCAAGGTGAGCTAACACATTAGAATTTCTTAACTGTGGTGAAACATTATCACCAAGGTCATCAAACTTCACATTGGTAACACCATCATCAATATTGTCAACATGTTCACCATTGTCTTTAGTACAATGAGTAATTGGGGAGAGTGTGGCAATACAATTGACTTGTTTGCGTTCTAACCTGTCATGGTATTTCTTAATCATGTTTACATGACACAACCTCTCTTTGTTTACGACGGCCAGGCATCAGGGAAAAAATAATCTAGGTCTCAGTGGTTGACCAGGAATGGGAAGTAAGACTAACACTTTCTCACCACGAATGAAATTTCTCTCTTTTGACTTTCTGTCATAATCGTGTTTCATTTTTGCTTGTGAAACTTTAAAGTTTTGTCTGGCCAACTCACATGCTTTTGAAAGTTTGTCCCGAAATGTAGACACATAGTCTAAAAGATTGATCTTAGGATTGTGATTGAGCCATTGTTCTTCTATATTTTTTAATGGCTCGCGCACACGATGCCCAAATACAAGCTCAAAGGGGCTAAACCCTAAACTTTTCTGAACTGACTCCCTGACAGCAAACAACAACAAATGCACACCCTCATCCCAATCTTTCTCTGTCTCAAAACAATAAGTCTTGATCATATTCTTCAAAGCTCCCTGTGACTCCGGATGATAAGCACTAGATTTAACTTGCTTAATACCCAACTGGTACATAGCTTGTTGAAACACTTTAGACATAAAATTTGAGCCCTGATCAGACTGAACAACATCAAGCAAACCAACTAAGGTGAAAAACTTGATCAAAGCCTTGACAATCACAGGAGCAACAATCCTACGAAGTGAAATAGCTTCAGGAAATCTGGTAGAAGCACACATGATAGTGAGAAGATACTGATTACCAGACTTAGTCAATCAATAATAACTCTACGCAGAGGTTCCTCAAAAGCCGGTATAGGTTTTAAAGGAGCGGTAGGAATTTTCTGATTTGTTTTCCAACGATTTGGCATGCATGACAGGTTTTGCAAAATTCAGCCACATCTTGTCTCAAACTGGGCCGAAAGAAATGTGCCAAAATTTTCTCACAAGTTTTGTTCACACCCAGATGACCTGCCATGGGACTTTCATGTGCCAATGAAAGTACATGCTTTCCAAATAATTTACCACAATTTGATGATACAATTTCCATTTATCCTCCGCGGGAACATCCGGCGACCTATATTTCCTCATCAGAACACCATCCCTGAAGTAATAACAAACTGGAACCATGCTAACCTCCTAAAAAACAGCCAGCGTCTGCAATTCAACATCCTCGCCCTGCGCACTAATAAGCTGCTCCCTGGAAAGAATGTGATCACCACCTGACAAACTATCGGACTTGTCAAGAAGACCCGAAGAGTTACTACGCTTTGAAGATAAGTCATCAGCCTCTGCCTCATGAAAAGAATGATTCATGAAAGTATCTGACAAATCATAAATGGTATCAAGAAGTCTTGGAAGAAATGCCTTTCGACATTGAACGAGTCACTGCACAAGAAGGAAAAATACCCAGAAATTCTTCCTCCAACTTTTCTGTACTAACTGAACTCTCCGGAGAAACAGTGACAATGGGATCAGCACCAACTTTGGCGCCTATAAGATCATTACCGATCAACAAATCGACACCCGGAACTGGGAGAGAGTCAAGAACACCAACTTTCACCTCACCAGAAACCACAGCTGAAGTCAAATTCAGAAAATGGAGAGGAGCATTAGAATTGCCACCTATACCCTGAAGCAAAACATCTGAGTTCGCTGAAGTCTCATCAGAAATAGGCAAAATATCCTTCAAAATCAGAGATTGAAGAGCTCCAGTATCCCTCAAGATAATAACGGGCCGTTGGGTAGAATTATCTCCCATAAGCGACACAGAACCCTTAGAAACAAAAGGTAAATACTCCTTCCGAACTACAGAATCTGGGGACTTACTCTTACAAAGAAAACTCCTCAGAACCACGTGGAAAGAAAGGCTTAAGTGCGATAGACACAAAAGCATTTAGGGAACCTGCAGCCTGATTTTTAAACTGGAGTTTGTAACATGCAGAAATCAAATGACCTGGCTTCTTACAGTATGCACAAACAGGATCAGAACCACTGGAAATCTTAGGCTTAGACTGAAAAGAATGTGACTGCTTGTCAGAAGAATTTGAACCTGTTCTCACACCACTGAAACCTGCATGTCCTGAAGTCTTACCCGGGGAAAAGCCCTTTGTATTACCCGGAGACCTAAAAGAACTCTTGTGAGTCAAACAATAATCATCTGCCAACATCGCTGCCTCATGTAAGTCATCAACCTTATTTTCATCCAAATAAGTCTTGAGATCAGAATGAACACTCTGCTTGCAATCCTTCATCAAAACTAACTGTCTCAAACCATTAAAATCTGTGACTTCCTTAGACCCACACCGACCTGACAAACAAAGTTTCCTTTTCTCTAGCAAATTCTACAAAAGTCTCATTGTCCCTTTTATGAGCATTTCTAAATTTCTGACTATAAGCTTCAGGCACTAACTCATAAGCTTTTAAAAGCGTCCTTTTGACAAGATCATAGTCTGAGCTTTGCTGTATCGACAAGGCTGAGTAAGCATCCTGAGCTTTACCCTTCAAAACAGTTTGCAGTAGCATAGTCCATGGCTCCCTTCTTTATATCTTATGACCTATCTAAGGTTTAAATTTCATAATTTTATGTCAATTATTAAAGCTTCTTCTTAAGAAGCTATCCTATAAAAATATGAAAAATAGAAGTAGTTATACAGGGGAGTAAAATGATATGATGGAACAGCCAACAACATGGTGTGACACACGTGCATCTCGTTTACATTGTTACGCCTGCAAGCTAATCTACAGGGACTGTATGATCATCACAAATCCATTTTAAACAAGTAGATTTATTGAAGTCTTTAAATACCTGGGGTAAAGCATGTCAGTACATGATTAAAGAATGTCACTGTTCTCCATCTGATCCTGAAGTGTCGTATACACCTAGTTTTCTACGTCCGTGTCACTGTCTGAGTCCAAATCCACAATCACTGGGTTAACACACCCCTTTTGCAAACCATCCTTTTTCCAGTACTGTTGTTCAATATCTAGCACATGCTGTACAGTTCCAAACTCTGTTCCAACTCTGGCGTAACGTCTCGGATTTCTGCATGAACGATGTTCTTCACATCTCTTAATTTGAAGGAACGTTTTCACTTGGCCACGTTGTTTTTTATATGTCCCCACACAAGTTCAATAGGATTTAGATCGCAGTGGTAAGGCGGCAACCGAATGACCTCGTGTCCATGAAGCTTCAGCAAGTTGTCAATTTGATACACTGGTGGTGGTTTCCTGGCAAGGATGATTTTATACAGTATTACCTTTGTTGCCTTTAGGGGATATTCAATGCCAAGTCTGTCCAACCATTGCACCATATCTCCCTTCCTTGATGCAGAGGTTGTTCGGTTCTCTGCAGCTATGGTAAGGAGCATTATCCATGACTACGACAGATTTAGCGGGTAGTGGTGGAATAAGCTGCTCTGTCACATACTCAGTAAACACAGCTGAATATTTCCGAGTGGTAGTCGCGTCCATCCGTGGACTTGGAACGGAAAGCAAGGTCACAACCAGGAATAAACCCTAAATGAGAGCCTGCGTGAACAACGATAAGACTCTCGCCTTTCCCCAATGGAATCTTCCTGTTGTTGGCTGCTTCCGGATGTTGCCACTGATAAGAGGAAGTATGGTTTGCATTCACCCATGTCTCATCTAGCCACAAGATCTCTCGTCCCTCTTGTCTCTTGTCGCGTATTCTTTTCAGATAAAGGGCTCTCATACAAGTGATATCTGCCTTTTCACATAGTCCGTTTCTGGCTGCTCAATCTCTTGTATCTAAACTGAACGCCAAAAGTATGGTGGCTGATTAGGGCCTCGCGTTACCGCTTTCTCGTCTCGCGTTATCGCTTTCTCGTCTCGTGATATCGCTTTCTCGTCTCGTGATATCGCTTTCTCGTCTCGGGATATCGCTTTCTCGCTTTCTCGCCTCCGAATTTTAAGGCGAGAAAGCGATGGCCCTAATCAGCCACCATACAAAAGAATTGTTACACCTCTGAACATTAGAATATCCTACAATGTTATATGGATAGAAGACTTTAGTTTTGTATGTTTTAACAACCAATCATGTAACTCTTTTGAGTCAAAACATCAGACTGAGGAAAGGGAAAATATTAGTCTTTTCTCGTTTGACGACTCTTCCTAAAACAGTCGATAGTCATGATGATCCAAAAATTAAACCTCAAGTGGTTGGAATGTGTTTTAGAGAGACAAAAATCCAATTTCAGCATTGGGTCCCTTTTTCCGGCAAACAACCATTCTTTCATATCCAAAACCCAACTTTATCACTTTTTGTGAATGTGCATGCATTATCATCATAAACAATATCATTTGGACCCATTTTCTTAACTGTTTTTTACACTTTTGATTTGAATTTTTAAACAAACATGTCGATATCCTAATTATCAATGAATTCCTCAGTCTGATGTTTTGATTCAATAGAGTTACATGATTGGTTGTTAAAACATACCAAACCAAAGTCTTCTATCCATATAACATTGTAGGATATTCTAATGTTCAGAGGTGTAACAATTCTTTTGGCGTTCAGTTTATATCCAAATTTGAGCAACAGCTTGCATATGGCATACTTTGATACATTGATGTCATGGTCTTCTTTCAATATTTTCTTCAATTTACTTGATGATATGGACTCATTGGATCGATGTAACCGACGTATGAGGTCGATCACAACCCTTTTCTCGAATTAATCAAGCTTTCTTTTCTTTGCATGTGTTGAGACGGCTCCCTAACTGCCATGTCATCATCAAGCTCTGAAATAGTACCATGGGAGATAACTCTTTGTAAAGTTCTTTTGCAGATCTTGGTGGCATAATTGTTCTTTTGGTGAAACACTCAATTGAGATAAGAGGTTTTTTTCGCTTTGCCTCGCGCTTGAAAAAGTTGTGAACTCTTTTGATGATTTGCCGGGCATCTTTGAACAACATCGTTTTCACTACTACTCTTCAACCTGTGTGCTGACGATCTTTGACATCAATTAAGCGTGCTAATGTAAATACCCGTGCATGTACATTTCACGCTGACACACACATTTTACACAGGCCACTTGAGGTTTTCAGCAACTTTTTCAAAATGTAGAAAGTATTTGTCTACTTCTTTCTCATTAAGAGGAGGTACCAGTCTTGTGTGCATTGCAATGTCGAAAGAGGAATGGTTTGAGGGAGAAGGGTTTTCAAGCTTTTTCAGTTCAATTTCTCTATCAATTTCCAATTTTCTCCTGTCATTTTCCAATTTTCTGAATTATGTTTCCTTTCTATCTCTTTCTTTTTCTATTTCAAACGTTTTTAGTTCCAATTTGTTTCATTTCCAGTTGGTCCGAACATTCTTTTTCAACCATTTCCAAAAATTCATGTCCAAAACCTCCCTCATCTATATAGTGATTCAACACAATTTTCAAAATCTGAAATTTCCTCATAGCAGGTTTGGCCTCAAGATTGAAATGTGAAGAAATTTGCAATAAATCTGATTTGCGCAATTCACAGACTGTCTCAGGGTCAGGGGACCTAAGAAACTTCCCAAGTTTAAATACCATTTTGCTGGTTTCACAATTAACTTGTTGCAAAATTGCAGAAATTTGAAATAAAGTTCACAATAGGTCTCAAAATGTCAAATGAATTCTATCCCGGACGAGCCCCCAATTTTGTTACGGTTAATAAATTTGCCGTGACAAAAGGTTTAAGAGTCCCATTTGAACCATTAAAATAGAACACAGACAAGTATAAAATATTCAGTAATATATTGAACAAAACAATGAGCAAGCTACAATGATTGGCAATAGAGATTTCTAGTACAATGCAATTGAGTCACAAATCTAAAATATTGGGTCACAAATATAAAATATTACCTCACCAGAGTGGGCGAGCCAAACCCACACTCAAAACTTTTAAACATTGTGACCCATAATAATTATCACTTAATCAATGTGATATTATAAATTACAAGAAACACACTCTTATATCAACTGTTGCATTGTAATGATTGAGTTGTCGTTTGAGGATAAACGTATTTTCATTGAAGTCTGTATTATATAAGCCTAATTACTGGTATATCAGATACTGATGATCCCATCTGGTCGATAGTAAGTGAGTGAGTGAGTGAGTTTAGTTTTACGCCGCTTTTAGCAATATCCCAGCAACATCAGTGAGGGGAGTTTAGGGCTACCAGAAATGGCCTTCGGCGGAGGGCACATTGTATTGTACCCACGTGGGGAATCGAACCCGGGCCTTCGGCGTGACAAGCGTACGCTAGGCTACCCCACCGCCTCGTCGATATTAAGGAAATTGAATTAAGATAATAAGAACAATATTGTATGTACATCATAGTTTACAGAATTCACCATGCATAGAAATACAGCTCTTATGGATATTGGGTAGGGATATAGGAAGTGCTGAGCATAGACCGCCGTTATATACTGGGGTGCTGCTGAGGGCAAACAAACACGCAAACAAACAATTCTTTGGAAGTGAAAGGGTGAATCTGTGTTCACAATCCACAAAGCACCATGCGTTTATCGGATCACAGGTTTCCAAGCCAATTGTTATGCTTCAACATATATAGTGGAAGCACCGGCCCCCGTCTTGACCAGCCTAAGATGCCCTCTCGCACACGCACACGCACGCACGCACGCACGCACACACACACACACACACTGTCTTCGTTATACTTTGGGCATGACGGTAACACACACACAATGTCTTCGTTATACTTTGGGCATGACGGTATGAGAAATCCTAGCACTGAACTCGAGAAAGAGGAGTATATCATCAATACTGTACGGCGTATATACAGTTATATAACACAAATTCCTGAAAAGGCATTAAAGTATTATTCTATTCTATTCTATTCTATAAGAAATAAATTTATTTGTTAAAAGATCTGATTCCTTACCCCGGGAAAATATGTAAAGATTACTACCCGGAAGTTCTATCTCCAAGCTTGACCTACCTACTTACCTCCACACACACACACACACACGCACGCACACACACACACACAATAAAAACCCCAATAACAACTGATTCATGTGGACAGGAATATTGACGGAATAGGCGAGTTAGAATAAAGCCGGACCAAAATATTCTTTCACATAAATCATAATTCCCCAATTACTCCCACTGGTATATGTAAATATTCACATTACTAGTTAAAGCGAAAGAACGACGCGTATACCATAAAAATCAAAGGGATTTAAAATCGATGAAACCCTAGCAGTAATTCTGTTAAAGGACAGGCCATCTTGCCCTGACTCCAGAATCCCTTCATATTCAATGTTATTATTATAATTAAGAAAATAAATGTGTTTTGATACCTGGCAACCCTTTCATACTTTAACAAGGTAATCAACAAAAATCAAAGAAGGATTTAGAGAAAACCCTTTATACCATGCAGCTGAGCACCCCGTATCAGCGTAAAGGGATCATTACATCTGTATAACAAATTAACCGGCAAGATTTTGACTTAAATCACACTGATGGTGAATTTCCATTACAGGCCCGTGATCTGAGAAGCTTGGTCTTAGCAGGATATAGAAGAATGGAGGGGTATTCTGTTCGTAGTTTCGAAGCCGATATTAAATTTAGATATCGAATTACAAATGGTTAAGTGAAATTCTCACCGGTCGCTAACCACTGAGTGATATGTCTACGTCTGGGAAAATATCCCTGTGAACATGTGTACGTGCATTGAATAAATTTACCGTTGTTCTTTGACGAAAGTCACAGTTTGTAAAGATAATGTCATTACCTTGAAGGCGGTTTTAGATTTTTATTAAAATATTTCACCGCGGTCATTAGGTAAAGCCGAGTTTTAAAAGGCCGTGATAGAGTATGTTCCGTCTTTCAACGAAGAAACGACAAAGTTTATCAAGCTTAAATACGAAAACTATTTAACAATTTGATAAAAATAACATCTCTTTCTGGGTCCCTTTCGCCATCCCAATTTCCCTGACAACTCCAAATATTTGGTTAGTCGCTACGCTGAAGGTGTGCTCCTACCAGTCTCAAATGTACATGCATACATCTTTTACTTACATATGAATCCTTCGTTTTTAAAACGCCCACTGAATTTCTTTACATAACTGGTTAGCAGCTAATCTTTAGAAATTGAATTCAGTCTAAGGAAACTTTGATGATACCGCTTTCATAATGGAATGACTCGGCCAATAACATTTGAACATTGGGAAAAGAAACATTTTTATTACTGGAACATATATGATTGCCTAACTTACAAAATCATGATACCACAGTTAACTTTAATTAATAATAATCAATTATGTTGTCCCATGAAGATAATCAAGAGAGACAAGCCTGAATTACACGTGACTGTCTTGTTTGATGTCGTGATGTCTGAGTTAACAGTAACAGTACAGTTGTAGATCATTCAATGGGTTGGGTTTCGGACTTAAGTTTCTTAAACTTATACTCTTATTTGCTGACTCTGTATTTAATGGCGGTATGGGGTTACAGTCTAAACGGGTGGTGACCGAACGTGAATATACACTCGTGTTGTTCTTGATCACGGTCGGGAAAAGAGTAAATGAAAGAAGAATATAATTTTAAAAATAATCAAAATAATTTTAATCCATAAATATTTTGATCACAAAGACGTGAAATTTCCTTTTTATTATCAAAACATATTTTTAAAGTTTTTACTGATCCTCGTTGAATTCATTTTGAACGTGTACCCATGGATTGTAAACTGCCACGCAAATGAAAGCGTATACCCATGTTTAATGAAGGTTCTAAATGAAACAAGAAATAGTTATGGTGATGTATTTGATAAGGATGTCATAATGATCTAACAGGGCGGTGGGGTAGCCTAGTGGTTAAAGCGTTTGCTCACCGAAGACCCGGGTTCGATTCCCCACATGGGTACAATGTGTGAAGCCCATTTCTGGAGTCCTCCGCCGGAACATTGCTAAAAGCGGCGTAAAACTATACTCACTCAACTGACCTTACGTTTGTGGTGTTTTGCCCTGTGCTTTCAAACTAGTTAAGTTTTGATGTTTTCAATCTAATAAAGTTTTGATGTTTTCAACCTAGTAAAGTTTTGAAGTTTTCAATCTAATAAAGTTTTGACGTTTTCAACGCAGTAAAGTTTTGATGTTTTCAATCTAATAAAGTGCTGACGTTTTCAACGCAGTAAAGTTTTAATAACCAAATAATAATAGCGATTTGAAACTATGATCGTTTGTTTAACAACTTTTATCCTAAGTTGAATAAAATTCTGAGATTTAAATGTTCAATTGGCAAGGTATAATCATGAGGATTCGCACTTCTAATTTCACTTTATTTGATTTACGTTTTTGTTTAAAGTGAAATTCATCGGTACGTTTTCACTGCAAACAGACTATACACAATGGTGATTATGAAATAATGAAGCATGCTCGATGTAACTGTATATGATTAAATCCCGTACTGTTTAATAACATTTGACGTAGTCATATTGGTCAAGCAGGGGAAAACCGATCCTCGTTCATTTTCATACCTTGTAAACAAATTAACAAACACGTAAAGACATTAAACTTCCAGTATCGGATATCTTACATAAAGAACATAATTAATTTGTCTAATTGAAAATCGTATTCAGCAATCAGTCGATGTCCAGAATAAATTTAGATGATTCGCTTGGTGATTACAACAAACATCACGACAATAATTACGGGAAGGCAAATGGGAGTTCTTTGTTCGCAAGATGTGTAGTTTATAATAGGAATGAGATATATGTCTGTGCTCTGATGCCACAATAGGCGAATAGTGTGACCTCGTCATTGTCCAAAGTTTACTGATTGTGTGTGTCTTATTACGACTGTCTAGATTTTAGAAAATGACTTTTGGTCTATTAGTTTCAAAATAGGTTTGTTAAGGTGATACAAAGTTTACCAAAGTTTCAAATCTCTCAGGATATATCTTTCTTCATATTGCTCTCTGAATTTTTGCGGGACTGTTTGTCGGTAATAACTTTGCAGCCTTTTTAAATTAAATGAATCATTACACACAGAAATACTTTAATACTTCATCAAACATTTAAAGCATTTTAAAATCATTCAAAGAGGAAGCCAGGATCTGTACACTTATTTGGATGAATAAACATTTAGGAATGCATTAAAATGGAACGTTAGTTTGAATGCATTATGTAATTAATGCATTAAGACGTCCTTCCAGCCTCATTCCCGCGGATTTCGAGTCGGGATTGATCCTGTAACGACTGAGGGGCGGTGGGGTAGCCTAGCCTAGTCGTTAAGCGTTCGCTCGTCACGGCGAAGACCCGGGTTCGATTCCCCACATGGGTACTACGTGTGAAGCCCGTGATATTACTGGACGATTGCTAAAGGCGGCGTAAAACTATATTCACTCACTGTAACGACTGCGTTGAAACAACATTCACTGTTTGTTACGAACAGGTTTCATGCCGTTAGCGAATGTTGTTTTGTGCCGCTGCCAGCAATAAGGATTGTGCCTGGACATAATACATTCGTTTCAGAAATTGAAAATATAAGAATAATGAAAGAACAACAACAACAACAAGCAAACAAAACAAGGATTTCTTGTTCTTATGCGCAACCTTTGCGCGTAAATTATGAATGGTGAGCGAGTATGGTTTTACGCCGCTTTTAGCAATATTCCAGCAATATAACGGCGGGGGACACCAGAAAAGGGCTTCACACATTGTGCCCATGAGGGGAATCGAACCCGGGTCTTCAGGGTGTAGAGCCAATACTTTAACCGCTGGGCTACCCCCAAATATGAAAGGAATGAAATCAACATTTACAGTGATTGAGTATGGTTTGAACAGTATTTCAGTTGAATAACATTTGAGGGGAAAGTCCAACCGATGCTGGTGTAAAGTTTTAGTGAAACCATCCAGTATAGGTATATTGTAAATACATGTATTAACATAGAACAACTGTGAACGTCGACTATCTACCTGCCTGTGCAGATATTGAGTGAGTGAGTGAGTTTAGTTTTACGCCGCAGACAGCAATATTCCAGCTATATGGAGCCGGTCTGTAAATAATCGAGTCTGGACCAGACAATCCAGTGATCAACAGAATGAGCATCGATCTACGCAATTTGGTTACGATGACATGTGTTAACCAAGTCAGCGAGCCTGACCACCCGACCTTACGATCGGATTACTGAAGATCAATTCTAACCCGGATCTTCACGGGTCCAGCAAAGAGGAAGTATTCTGCAGACATGCATACACGTTTAAAACTTTTCTAATTCACGTTATGTGCAACTATTCAATGCTTTTTAAACAATTGGGTGTGATGTTTTGGTATCAAATGTACTAACGCTTTCAAACCATTGATCCCAACCTTACACGTGTCATATACCCACCAACAATTATTCATTGACAAAATGTCCAGCTCGACGTCACAACCATTACGATCTGACTTGGTAACCGATCTCAAACGGAATCTGATACACGGCAATAAAACTTTGCGCATCTTCTAAATCACGAGGAGCACGTGCACATTGTGCTGTCCGTGCGATTTGACAGAATGTGCGTCAGAGAGGTTCAGACAGTTCGTTCTGTGGAATTTATGCCTTTGTTTAATGTGATATTGTCGACTCTGCCACCTGCAAGCGTAACATTAACTCGAGAACTGTGATCACATTCGCGAGATTCCACTGACACCGAGTTGTTTTAAACAAGAACCATCTTTGTTATTTCTTCCACATGGAAGGATTTGTGGATAGTATAATCTACAAATTTTCCAATCTCGGCCAGGCTTTTTAATTCGTGGCTGAAACGTGAAGTTCTATATTTAGACCACGGCGTGATCAAAGAGTGTTGGTCACGTGACCATGGATTGCCAGCGAGCAGACGACATTCGGGAAAGTTTATAAATGTGGTTATCTGTTTGTGACATTACTTTTGCTCATGCATTCCTCGTGGCAAGCAGCAGCGAAAATGTAAGTATGCAACTGCAGAATTAGTATTTTCAGGAAGTTTGCATAAGTGTTATGGCGTCTGCCGTTACTGCATTAAATCTAGCCAAGACGCGAATTATTGTTTTCGTTGTAGTAACTTATATATTGCAGAATATTGTGAACACAACATAGCGTAATTACTCTCTCACTCAGTGCAGTTAAATGGGGAAACATCCCCGTTTCTCTTTATCATAGATTAAAAAAGATCCGTCCCTTGAAGTTTTAAATTCAACATTTCATCATCAACATTTTATGCAGGCGTTGTGTGCAGTATAGATTGATGTACATACAAACAACTGAACGCTCACATATTAAGTTTTATAACTGCAAATAATATTCATAACTGTACTTCAACTGTTTACAGTCCCTGTCCATGATTGCGTAAATATATTCTTAAGCATAGGTAGGGGATAAAAAACGGGGGTTACGGGCGGAAAAATCTTTCCGCTGTGTTTTGGTATCAAGGCATCTTAGATGTGTTCTTTTTACGCATTGTCTAGATTACTGAAACAACATTAGCTCTGAAAATATCTTCTTAGATTTGATATACAATGCTTGTACCACGTTTGAATGTTTCATTTGTGTTAGAAATATATTATGCATGATCAGGGAATCTATCTAGCTCTGCAGACAGGCCGATATTCATCCCTAAGTATGGAGAGACTATGTCGGTACGAATTTCTATATTGGAATTACATGTTTTTCAGTTCCTAAAATAAAATGTTACCATAAATTACACCCAATGTTCTGACTTTATGGAAGTGGCTTACTGATAACAGGACACCTAAAGATAACCGAAAAGACATTTGTGATCGGTTTACACTATTTCATTGAATGAAAAAATACCCTCTAAATTTGACAAAATCAGCACTTTAATTGCCAAGGAAATTCAGCTAGGTACTTTGCGTAAAGCCTAGTGCGTGGGAGCAAATTCATTTTAGTTCCTCAATTGATTGGTGTTGTAAATCCTAGAAATGTATCTATTCTCGTTTTCAAATATGCCAATATGAGACGGAAAGATAAAAACCTACAAATACATATACTGTGCTGATGTTTGTCGACAAAACATTTCTGAGCGATTGGATTTCATGCACTTTAAACTATTTTAAATGACGTCTTCTGTTTTATTCCCGCTGAAGTGAAGTTGCCGTAAGGAATATCTGTTTTCGTGTTAGATAATCTGCAGGACGGAAATATTTTTAAATTACAACGTTATTTCTTGAAACCTGATGAGACAGCATTTCTTATAGTTTCTGAGCATTCTGTTAACAATTCAAACACTTATGCAGGTCTGCTGTCAAACATTTACGCTTTTGCTTTGTGAATTATTCAGTCATTAAAACCTAGATTTAACCGCCTCCTTTTAACATTTGATAGAGCCTCTTTGTCGAGGATTGTCGATTGCGTCATACCAGAATATTGTAAGAGGTGGCACTCTGGTAGTAAAGGGGATAAAACAAGTACAGGTGGTCTCGGGAATCTGTGTGCTGTGTGTGAGCTGGGTATGAAGGTTAATCGGCGGCTTGGTATCTCACAATTTACCTCTAAAGTACATCACCGCGAATATCTGTAAAATTGTTGACGCGGCCTTATACAATATTCACTCAGTCTCTCAACAGCACCGCTCAACACGTTTTGTTAATTGGAGTACCGTTCATATATGTGTCATATATTGGTTGTTGCCAAAAATCTTACACTCAGAATAATCTTCAGTAACCTATGCTTATCGTACGAGGCGACTAACGGGATCGGGTGGTCAGGCTCGCTGACTTGGTTGACACGTCATCGGTTCCCAATTGCGCAGATCGATGCTCATGCTTTTGATCACTGGATTGTCTGGTCCAGACTCGATTATTTACAGACCGCCGCCATGTAGCTGGAATATTGCTGAGTGCGGCGTAAAACTAAACTCACTCACTCACTGCACTCAGAATACCGCCCGGCTGTATCGATCGTATGGTATCGATAGGGGTCAAGGTGTCTTGTTTAACAGTTGTTAATAAGAGTAAATGTACACGTTTTTGTACTTGACATTTCAGATTTGTTCTGACCTCAATGTGATCGTGTACGACAAGCAATCAAACCACAAAAGTTGTAAATTCATTTCTCTGCCTTGAGAGTTATGAGCATATATACTAAGAACTCGAGAAATATAGGACAATGTTACACTTGAGAGTCGTTGTTTGAGTGCACGTGTTACTTGTTGAGTAAGTGAGTGAGTAAGGTTTTACGCTGCTTTTAGCAATATTCCAGCAACATCACGGCGGGTCACCAGGAATGGACTTTGTACCCATGTGGGGATTCCAACCCGGGTCTTTGGCGGGACGAGCGAACGCTTTAACCACGAGGCTACCCCCACGTCCCCGGTTACTTGTTGAGTATACGTTAAGCGGGTATGGACAACAGCTCGAGTCGCTCAATCCGGCGTAGTAAACAACTCACTCACTCATTTCCTGTGTGCCCCACCGTGTTATTGCTTGAATGTTGCTGAAAGCGGCGTAAAACCCAACTCACTCAGTATTCTTCATGTGGACTAAAATCATCAGACAGTTGTCCTCTTGACCCACACTCTTTATGCAAGCCTTTATATGGCAAACATTAGTTTGAAAATATCCTTTTAACACTTTATGTTCATATTCATGCAGATGCGTGCGTTTAATATGTACAATCACGCACATCAGGTAGAGGCCATGCGAGACTTCACCTGCCTGGTTGGTTCAATATGAAACTGGGCTGTCTGCTCCAGACTCGATTATTTACAAACTGCCGCAAAATAGCTGGAAAATTGCTGAGTGCGGCTTTAAACAACAACCTATCAATCAATAGAAAACCCAATAGCATAATTACACATCTATTACATCTGAGTGAGTGAGTTTGGGTTTACGCCGCTTTTAGCAATATTCCAGCAACATCACGGCGGGGGACACCAGAAATGGGCTTCGCACATTGCACCCATGTGGGGAATCGAACCTGGATCTTCGGCGTGACGAGCGAACGCTTTAACCACTAGGCTACCCCGCCGCCCCTCTGTTACAACTGTACAGTAGATGTGTGTATTCGTTACATCATCAGTTTCCATGTTCTTGATGGGTAACTGTAATACATTGTGTACGTGATACACTATCGAAGATTTTTTCTAATGCAGGCTCGTTATGAAAGGAAACAATCTATGCGTCTTATTACACGTGGGCATTTCGTTTTGAAAGCGTTAAACCGAGCGGTTGTGTGGCCTCATTATAACCTCCGGTATTTACTTATGACTTCTAAATGTGTCACTGTTCCAAAATATAACTCTGTTTTACTGTTAAGGAGATGCTTTGACATTCTTGCCTACGTCAGAAGATACTTAGATATCATTTGGAAGGCAGTATGAATCAATATCTCGTCAAAATATACTTTACTTTAAAAGCCAAAGGGGCAGAAATATAAACTGCAATGCTAATAATATTTTGAAATGGATTATTCTTAAACGGATAATTTAATAGCAGTTTTCTTCAACTACGCCTAGTTTCTGGACAGGTTAAACACTCTTTTTTTCAACGAAAAGGGAGAAATTGCATTTATTTTTTTACAAGATGATACAGAACCAGTCATTGTAAATCAGAAAGGAAGTGTTAAAGAGGAGGACAGAGGAGGAGATTTTGTATAATTTTGACAATACGGACATAAAGACAGATTGACATTATGTACATTATGTAAGTTTCAGAGCTGCATTTAAGCAGTCCTTAAAGTACTGTCGGAAATGCTAGAAAAATGCTTTTTAGCCTTAATATCTTTATAAAGGTGATAAATGAACTATGTTGTCAGTATATCAACTCGCCTATTGTCTACCTAATTTTATTTCAATCGATTTAACCTTCCCATGCATTTAAAGGGCAGTTTACAGGAGAGAATTTGGTACCAAAACAGCAACTTAAGATTTTTCCAGAGTTCAACAACAGAAATCTGAAATAGTCTTTACATTTATGCTAATCATACAGGTGGTGTAAAAATATGAATTAAAGTTTTTCCTAAACAAATAAATGTTGAATGTTTGTGTTACTCTACTTAATTATCGTTTCTTTATTGAAGAAATATTAATATAAATGTTAAGTCTTGATAAATAAGTTTCCCGTCATGCATGCACATCTTTATCACAGCGTCCACTATGGCCAACGATTTGCAGTCAATTGTTGCAAAGGTTTATAGTTTTTTCTGCTTAAAAAAGACAGAGGTAAACCTTTCATTAGTTTGGAAAGGGTTTATTACAGATCTTATAGAGCTGCTGGCATGTCTTACCAACAAGTTTACAATATTGTAAACAAATCAGACAAGACAGGGACCGTCTCAAATGCAAAACTGGGACGTGAAACCATCCTTGACAACTTTGACAAGGGAGTGTTTAGACGGGCGGTCTACAAACTTTATGAGAAGAAAAATATATATATTTTAAAGAAGCTACACCAGTGACTTCGTTAAATCTTTGGCCAATGTTCACAACTAGATTAAACCAGGGAGACTCTATAAGGGGGGTAGAGTATCCCTGATTAAACTGACCGAATTACATCCATATTTGTTCAATGAAATATACTGTTGACATGCAAAACATTTATTAAAACGTTGCACATTTCTACAATCAATCGATAAGATAACACAAGTGATAGGATTCTTTCCAATGTACAGTAATTCGTATGTTTATTTCAAAACAAACACACATACACAAATGATCCTTTACATAACCGATACGTAACGTACACATATTCAACATTTTGCAGAAAATATCTATTGAGATGACCCCTCCCACGAGCGTGTGCTCAGGTGTCAATTTCACCTGTCGATACAGTGGATGCTGATGACGTAACACAGGCCCTTAATGTTTGTATCAAATAACGTCCCACTACCCCTTATTTTTCTAAGTTTTTGGTATTTTCATCAGTAAAAACACATTTCAGAGCATGTCTCAAAATTTATTCCCTCGGTCTACATTAGGTAGATGTTTCTTGAAGTGATATTTGTTATTTAAGTAACTGTAATACCTCTGAATTTTAAATATAAGTCAAAAAGCATTTTTCTAGCATTTCCGACAGTACTTTAGCTAATATTGTTCCAACAGTTGACATGGGATGACTTATTAATACAGTTTTTACAAGGCCCTTCTTGTTTTTCCCATAAACCAATGGATACAGACTGTGTAAATAATTTGAGTAACAGATATTCCGCTGTGCATATGCACCGTTTCTGCTGCGCCAAACACGATCTCTAAAATCAGTTATAATACTAATATTAATGACCATTTATAAAGCGCCTGTTTCCACACACTTGAGCATGTTCAAAGCACTGACGCAGTGTTATCCCTGTGAGGCGCTAGAATGTTAAGGCCTATTGCATCGGGTACCCATTCACAGCTGGATGTACATAGGCAATTCATGAACAAACTCACTTACCTACGTGAAGATCCGGGGTAGAATAGGTCTTCAGCAACCCATTCTTGTCATATAAGGCGACTATGCTAACCGTAAAAGGCGACTAACCTGATCGGGTGGTCAGGCTCGCTCACTTGGTTGACACATGTCATCGCTTCCCAATTGCGCAGATCGATGCTCATGCTGTTGATCAAAGGATTGTCTGGTCCAGACTCGATTATTTACAGACCGCCGCCATGTAGCTGGAATATATCTGAGTGCGGCGTAAAACTAAACTCACTCACTCACTCACCTAAGGTAGGACCACATATACTGAACCACAAAAGAAACGCCGCTTTTCAAAACCAAATGCAAAATTTTGTTCTTGGAAGTCTATGTCTTTATTATGATTTTACCGTTTTCTTAACATGTTTTTCAATCCAACTTGACAGTTATTACCAACATCAGTGTGTTTTCTGATGAAAAAGCATATCGACCAAACGCACCTAAAAAGGCAAACATGGTTAAAGGCTCCGTATGACATTCGTGAAAATGAAAATGCACGTGCATGTCGTGACAAACCTACCAATGAAAGCGAATCCCAAACTCGCCTGAAATCATTTTTTGTTTTGACACAACCAGCATGCCACGTCTTACGAGAGATCAGAGGAACCAAAACGTGGGACGACTGCTAGTTGTCCAGACTGCACGGAGGGTAGCTAATTGTTTTAATGTTCATGTTAGGACAATCTACCGACTGCAGGAGGTGAGGTGAGGTGAAATTGGGTTTAACGTCGTGCTTGAGAATATTTCGCTCATATGACGACGTGCATGCGTGTGTATGTGTAGGTGCGGCTGCTTGTACTAGCCCAGACTGAAGCTGGTTTTATAGTGCTAGCCCACTGAGATACCATGCCGCAGTGAAGCATGAATACCCCACTCAGACACATTATACTGACTCCGAGCCGACCAGTCCTTGTTGTACCCATTAATGCCGAGCGCCAGGCAGGGACCAACAAGTACCATATTTTAACGTCTTTTGGTATGACGCGGTCGGGGATCGAACCCGCGACCTTCCGCTCTCCGGGCGGACGCTTTAACCACTACACCACGCAGGCGGTCACCGACTGCAGGAGTGGTATAAGGTCACTAGCAGCATCCAAGACTGTCCACGCAGTGGGCGACATTCAGTAACATTGCAACGTCAAGACCGACAGATTGTGCGCCACCATCTTCTTGATCGCTTCCCCAGAGTGACGGAAACGGCATGCAATACTATTGGGACTAGCAACAGACCAATCAGTGCCGAAACAGTGCGTCGACGTTTGCGTGGAAGAAACCTCTGCTGTCACAGACCCTATTGTAGTCCTGTCCTCACCGCTAAAACCGACTGCAATGGGCAACTCACCATCAAAATTGGCGTTAACAACAATGGAGAACTGTGCTGTTATCTCACGAAAGCCTATATTGTGTTATTGACAGTCGATGGCAGAGCGAGAAAATGGCGAAGGCGTTGTGAAATGTTTTCCAATGGGTGTATTCTTGAAAGAGACTCATTGGGTGGTCCAAGCATCATGGTGTGGGGTGCAATCGATCAGAACCAGTTAGTTGACACCGTGGTGTTCCAGAATCTTGGTCCAGGATGAGGAAATGACGTGACAGCTGCTCGCTATATTGACTAAGTCATAAGACCCCACGTTGTACCACATTTTGGACGTTACAAAAATCACATCTTCCAGCTAGACAACGGTTGTGCCCATACTGCCAGAGCAACGTATTACTTCCTAAGACAACATGGCATCCAAACCCTACAATAGCTTGCACTCAGCCCGGATAAGTCCAATAGAACACTTTTGGGACGAGATTCAAAGAAAACTGAATGGCCTCCATCCAAGGCCGACAACTGCGGCTGGACTCGATCAGGCATTTCGCATTTCACAGAAGTGCCTATGGCCTTCATTGACTGGCTAATTCATTCCATGTACAGACGATGCAACGATTTCATCGATGCCCATGGGGGCCACACACGATGCTGACTGGTACCATTTTTTGGTGATTTTGTTTGTGTGAACTGTAAATGTGATTCCCGAAAATGTGTTAACCATAATTGTCAAGTTTGAACTCAGTTCTCCGTTTTGATTGTTAATTATAGTAAATTAAAGTGTGTGGTTTAAGAAACCGGTATCAGTGCGACATTTATTTTGTGGTTTAGTATATGTCACGTGTGCTTCGTTGTGGGGCTGGAGTGAAGTCCCAGAAACTCTCAGGAGTCAAGTTGCCCCAAACGGTCACCCATCCAAGGACTGTCCGCGAGTAACCCATTAAGTAACCAATGCCTGTCGTAAAAGGCGACTAACGGCATCGGGTGGTCAGGCTCGCTGACTTGGTTGACATCGTATCCAAAATGCGTAGATCGGTGCTCATGCTGTTGATCACTGGATAGTCTGGTCCAGACTCGATTATTTACAGACCACGACATAGCTGCAATATTGCTGAGTGCGGCGTTAAACAACAGCAACAACAGTTATGACCAAAAGAAATATCCTTCCTCCGACCAGAGGACCCTTCATTGACGTCATTTAGGATTTGCCTTTTTCTGGTAGTATGAAATAGAGAGTATGCTGGATATGCCTGCCTGTAGTATCGATAAACCTTCTTCTGGTGGTATGAAATAGATAGTATGCTGGCTATGCCTGCCGGTAGTATTGGATATACCTTTTTCAGATGTATGAAATAGACAGTATACTTGCTTTGCCTGCCTGTATAGTATTGATATACCTTCTTCTGGTAGTAGGAAATAGATAGTATGCTGGCTATGCCTGCCTGTAATATTGACATACCTTCTTCTGGTAGTATGAAATAGACAGTATACTTGCTATGCCTGCCTGTAGTATTGAGATACCTTCTTCTCTTAGTATGAAATAGACAGTATACTTGCTATGCCTGCCTGTAGTATTGATATATCTTCTTCTGGTAGTATGAAATAGATAGTATGCTGGCTATGCCTGCCTGTAATATTGACATACCTTCTTCTGGTAGTATGAAATAGACAGTATACTTGCTATGCCTGCCTGTAGTATTGAGATACCTTCTTCTCTTAGTATGAAATAGACCGTATACTTTCTATGCCTGCCTGTAGTATTGATATACCTTCTTCTGGTAGTATGAAATAGATAGTATGCTGGCTATGCCTGCCTGTAGTATTGATATACCTTCTTCTGTATCTGCAACTTCTGTTTGGTTTCCGAATCTCCCGCAATTGCATTTTACGACAAATAGAGTGGCAAATAACCCGCCCATTCCTGATTTATATCAGTGGATATTCATGAGATTAGACATCTTAAATGTACATGACTAGACTGCATGTTTTTCTGTTTTATAGGAAGCGTATGCGCCCAGATGATGTTGATGATGGTCAAGACCAAAGGTTTGGACTCACCGGCCAGGCCAGTGATGTTCCTGTACCGTCTCTAACGATCAGGTATGTTCAACATCAGCAGTGGCAGTCAGAACAACCATGTATAATGATTAGTGCTATAATACAGCTTTGTGAATGTCACCACATTTATTACATAATCCCGGACAAAATGCGGTGCTGTATGAACTGCAGGACAAAACGTCTCTTGCATTTGCTATGAGAATTCCAGGGCAAAGTGTCAATGTGCGTGCTGTGGGAATTCCAGGGCAAAAGGTCTTTTTGCTTGTGGTAGGGTAATTCAAGATCAAGATGTTTCTTGCGTGTGGTGTGGCTTCAATCGTAATCTGACAAATCAATGTTCCTGCTTATAGCCACCGGTCTTTCTGGTGGGTTATTTACAGTTTACTTACAACTTGCTGAAATCTTGCTATCAGCTGATTAAAACAACCATAACTCCCTCACCCGATTGAAATCCCACAACACCACTGTACAGCTACCGGAAAGGGGTTTCACCTGCGTGTTATCACATGCCCATGTTCGGCCCAAAGTCTTTTGCCAATGATATTTCTCCCCATTCAGAATATTACGTGATACATTGCAAATATGATATGATGAGGGAAATGATACACAATATACACACACTCCCTCTCTCTCTCTCTCAACACCCACCCCCACCCCCCGAATTGAACAGTTTGTACAAGCCCTTTACTTGTAAGCCTTTGAACTGACTTTTTTCACTTAAACAGGTACCCCCCAGTATTTGATGACGACGTGTCTTCTCAGCAGTTCCAGTACATGCAATGTAGACCAAGAAGACAGAGCTACCCACCATTCAACCCTTCCTCTCAAACCTATCCCACAGACCGTTACTTCGAGTACCCACAGCGCCCTTGGCAAGACACCCAAGGCGAACAGGAAGCAGGCAGCTGCTATGAAGCCGTTGACTTTTCTATGAACAGAGATGCTTCACGTGGAATAGGTCCTCAGGTTCATTCAGTAGGGGTAACTCCATCTGCATCGTGTGTCCCTTCGGCGTCGTTCCACAGCGCTGGGACGAATGCTAGTCCAAGTCATACACCTGGGAGGTCAGTTCAGGACATTGTCAGGGGCACCCCAACATTTCAACCCCCGGACCAGGTGCTTCGTCAAATGCCACTCGTGAGCCCCAGTTCGGAACCATATTCATTTACCCTTCTTCACGGCTCCAGTGTCTTTCAAAGAAACGAACCGTCTTATTTATCAGGACCGAGCTACCAACATCGGTCCTTTCCAGAGGGCGCTGCCCCTCCATGCCAGGGAACTCGGGCTCTCCCAGTACATGTCCCAGATCTCCCAGTTGGATTAACGAGTGCAGAAGAAAAACCTTGTCATCAAGCAGAGGAATCCCAGTAAGTGCATAAGACTTCCGATTTTAATGGTACTGTTTGGGTGTTTGCCGAAAGTATTATTTTAAAGCAGGTTAATATCGACTATACTCAGAGCCATTACTGAGGGATCAAACAGATAAAGAGATAACACGTTGCATTTTCAACCTCAAACAGTGCTTTTCATTTTGGTCTGAACCCAAATTGACTAACTGTGGTATTTTGTACATGTAATTATTAAATCTCTTTTTAGTTCTGGTGTGCGTTTCAGGTAGCGCTTTCCGTCACTTCAGTCTTGCATTTTTCATTATGTTAATGTTGACTGTCCATTTTCCACTTCCATATGCATAATTTGTATGAGTGAGTGAGTGAGTGAGTAAGGTTTTATGTCGTTTTTAGCAGTTTTAGTAAACTTAGGCTCAGTATTATTCGTTACACTAGTATAGCAGTGTAACGAATCATACTGAGCCTGAGTTTACTTTGACTGCCAAAGCGGGGGAACACCAGAAACGGGCTTCACACACTACTGTTGTGGGGAAGCGAACTCTGGTCTTCTGCGTGAAAAGCGAACACTTTAGCCACCCCACCCTCCCATTACGTGTGACATTGACATAAACAGCGTTTTACTACTGTTAATCACGTTGTCAACATATTAATCCTATTGACGCTCATCAGCATATGGTGACCATCAGTTTCAATGGTCATTTAATACACTTTCAGGATTATGACGCGGAGTATATGTCCTTTATTGATCGCGATGCTTTGAAAAGTACCTTTTCGTACTCAACTAACATATCAAATAACGATAAACGCGGCTACATTTACACAAAGGAAAAGTTTAATTTTGGCTTCTGAAGTATGAACAAAGGCCAATGATAGTAGATATTTTTCAATGACTGTCTGACTAACTAACAATCACAGTAAAGTAGAGGATCTTTCTGTGCCTAGGTATCTAAATAATAACAAGGGAGATACATGCAACCTCTGTATTACGTCAAATGCGACTTTTTTGTGTCACTATAGTCCATTTGGCTCAAAAGCGGACCGATGAATTGCAATCTAACTAAAAAACTAGTAAACATATACAGTACAGCCAGAAATTATTGAGAATTTAAAGATTGTAATTTTTTCAATTGTTTTCACTCATTACTCACGTCTTAAATGTGAATATTAGCAGAACATAACTCCAGATTCAAAGACAGGTGAACAGTTAGTATTTTGTCAAATCACCATTGGCAGCAATGCAGGCTTCTATGCGGCTTCTAAGTCGTGGTCCATGCTGTCCCAATATCGGACCACCTCTTCTTTCATTTCAGCAATATTTGTCAGATTTTTCTTATTGACACTTTCCTTCATAAGTCCCCAAACATTTTCTATTGGATTTAGGTCAGGGCTATAGCTTGGCCAATCTAATAATGTCGATATTTTGGGTCCGAAATCCTGCTGGAATCCTAAAAATTCCATAGAACACGTGAGCAGATGGTTGAACGGTTGGATGTTTTGAGTCGAGCGGAAGGTCGCGGGTTCGATCCCCGACCGCGTCATACCAAAAGACGTTAAAATATGGTAAACTTGTTGGTCCTTGCCTGGACTGGTCGGCTCGGAGTCAATATCTGGGGTAAAACATGTCCATAGATACACGTGATGCACGATGTCATATGAGCGAAATATGTCCCTCGTTAGAATATCTGTGTACCGGTTACTGTTCATATTCCCTTCAAATACACAGAGGGGAGTTGCCCCTAACACAGATATGCCACCCCACACGTTAAATTTCGGACTGTACTTTGGGCGCTGATACAAAGGTTTTTCAGTTTGGTCCAGAATTCAGTGTATTAGGAAACAGCCACACAGAACTTTCATCTGAGAAAATCACATTGTCTCCGTTAAAATTTCTATGCTGTAAGCACCAGTTCAACCTTCGCTCCTTTTGTTCAGGTTTCATGATCGGTGATGGAATTCCTCGACTTTTCTGCCAACCCATTGCATGCAGCTCAGTTCTAATTGTGTCCTTACAGACAGCCACAGTTCCTCTATCAATCATATCCAGCGTTAAGTTTTCTTAACTCCTTCGTTTGTTTTTAGAAACAAGAATACCAAGCCGCCTCCTCTCACCGACAGTCAATTTTCTGGGCCTACCTGCACCTCCCTGGTGCCATATCCATTTGCAATATTTTTCAAAACACGATAAACAGTGGACAAAGGGATGCCTGTTCTACTTGAAATCACTTTAGCTGATCTGATGTCCTTGTTATAATACTCTAAAATCAACTTCCTCTTCTCTAAATCATCCATACTGAGGATGACTGAAAATGTCGTCTGCTAGCAAGTAAACAAAGGGGGATAACTCTTCACAAACTAATGAAAAAGGATTAACGGAGTTGTCTCTCTTGAATGAAACCAAGCACTTGATAGCTGGTCAAGGTTGTTTATACTAGAAATCCAATTAAACACATTCCTAAAATTCTCAATAATTTCTGGTCATAATATAATACACAATGAAACACTGACCACAATTATAACATTAAACCAACTCTGAGTTTTATTTGTAGAATTTATGTCCTAAAAATATAGAAAAGATGCATAACAAACTATCATTAAAATATTGATACAGTTCACTATTTGTTACGGGGTGCATTAAAGAAAGGAATTTACAGCCAACTATTATTGTACGTGTAGCACGTGCACAAGTGCCGACAAAGTTATTGATTCATTTACTTGTGCTGCGCCATCTCCATCCTTTCTCGCACAACTGGTTGTCCCTTTCTTTGCACCCATCCCTCATAACGAACAGTGAACTGTGTAAATATTTTAATGATAGTTTGTTCAACAACTTTTGTCTTTTTTAGGACATAATTCTGCAAATAAATCACAGCGTTGGTCTGATGTTTTGATTATGGTCAGGGTTTCATTGAGTATTATATGTTTAGTAGTTTTCGAGTTAGATTGCAATTCATCGGTCCGCTTTTGAGCCAAACGGACTATACTTACATCGTTAACAGGCAAGTAATATGATTGGATCTACTTCAGTTTCTTGATAACGGTGTTTGTATTCTGTTTGTTTGTCCATTTGTTGGTTAATGCTGCACACAGAAAATTTCCAGTTGTATGACGGCAGTCAGCTATGCAATCGAATCTGGACCAAACAATCCATGTACCAACCACAAGATCAAATAGCCTGACGTTGACGTTGCTGAACACCACTTCATACCGCGATCTTTCCGATTCATGTTTTGTATCTAAACACAGGGATTCAACACATAACCTAAATGCCCCTTGAAGTTAGAAGAAATAAATATTTGTTTTTGTCATTAGCGATTTAAATGACAAGTTTGATGATACATCTACTTTCCGTTCAGGCAACTGGTCTACTACAACCTTGACACCCCACAAAGCAACCAGGCCGTGGCGAGGGACCTTGTGACGGCACATTATCAGATTGAAGATGACAGTATGGGCGTGCCTCTTCACCTCAGGCCGTTGTTGTCGTAAGTTAATGTACATGTATATCTGCTGTCATGATGACTGTAATGACACAAAATGGCTGAAATAACGCCGATGTCAACTATTAACTCACTGACACAGAAACGTTTCCTTTACTTCTGGAAATCGTTACCAAATAGTAGTTCGGTTATATCCACATATAGCACCACAATTCTGCATCTCAACTGCATGTATTATCAGACCCTTGGTGCTGCGTTACATTAAAGGACAGATATTAAAAAGAATATAAGACAATAAGTGTGGCCTAATACAATCAGTGTTGATTATCGCTCACGAAATGCAGATCGATAACAACAAAACACATGTGGGCAATAACGCGACCATTGTGCCGATGAAACCGGCTCTGATTAATACAGAGATCAACACGATCAAGGATGCTTCTGTTGAGATAGGAACGGAGTATGTTGTTAACATGTCAGTTTAATGAGCTAGGAATCTGCATTAGTTGTTTGTCTTGATTTAACAAACATAACGATAAGAATCATACTTTCTGATGTTTAATTTGGTGTTTCCCTTTATGAATATCGATTTTTCTATCGAGCTCATCCATAATCGCTGACGCTGATCGATCGATTGACTCATTAGTCAATCAATTGCTCCAGCACTAAATACAAGCATTCTAGAGTCATAGGGATCGGTAGTCCTGTGATTTGGCTGATCAGCTTATAAATCAATAGTTGTGCATTCTTTCCACAATGGGGGCGGTGGGGTAGCCAAGTGGTTAAAGCGTTCGCTCGTCACGCCGAAGGCCCGGGTTCGATTCCCCACATGGGTACAATGTGTGAAGCCCATTTCTGGTGTCCCCCGCCGTGATGTTGCTGGAATATTGCTAAAAGCGGCGTAAAGCCATACTCAGGCAGTCAGTCAGTCTTTCCACAATGGTAATCTCTGTCGCTGGCGTTATTGTGTTCACTGGTTTGCTTGGTCCAGAGTCCATCATATACTAGCTGTAAGAACTCGAGTTGGAAGACCTGACTTGAGGGTGAAACTTTTACTCAGTCATTCAGTGTTGTAGAGAGGTGTCAGTATTTCATGCCATACAAAAACAGTCTACAGTTGATAGATTGTCTTCCAGTGCAGGTGGTCCCTTACATACGCCAGTCTACAGGGATCACTATCAATGATAGGTATGTGATACAAGACTCGTTACATCACCTTAACATACCGCAACTAGTAAACGCGAAATGCGAACCACCTAAGAAGGTGTTGAAGATGACCTTTCGGCTTGATCCCACTGTCCATAGGCCTGGATTTTTCATTAAGCAGAAGGTGGCGTTGTGGTTCTGGAGGCGTGTTTGTTGAACGAGAGCAATGACACTTGAGACCCATGTATGTCAGGTGTCATGGCAATATGTCACGACTTGACTAAATCTGGGGCACTCTTTAGGATTATGGAGCACTTATAACCGACAGAATCCTTCCCGTGGAGGTTTATATGACTTAACTGCATAATAAAAACGCAGTTATGTTTGACTCGGTTTACAGGAGGCTACTTTGTAAGGAAGCGCGTCTTTCCTCCTGATGTATGTTCTTCGGTCTGATGAATGTATAACTAGATTGGTTGGTCGCTTGACACAATGTTCCATTCATAGCGCGACCCGTGAAGATCCGGGTTAGAATTGGCCTTCAGCAACCCATGCTTGTCGTAAAAAGCGACACACGGGATCCGGTGATCAGGTTCGCTGACTTGGTTGACATAATTTATGTCATCGTGTCCCAATTGTGTAGATAGATGCTCATGCTGTTGATCACTGGATTGTCTGGCACAGACTCGATTATTTACAGACCGCCACCATATAGCTGGAATATTGCTGAGTGCTGCGTAAAACTAAACTCACTCACTATGAAGAGTAGACTCGGGCACCGCATTTCGTTATGCACAGTTGCCTCCCTTGGCACGCCAGGAACCAAATGATGTTTTGTTGAGGAGCAGTGACTCTGGTTTTACTTACACCGTATGTTCCTTGTTTTGTCAGAGTTGGTTGTTGTTTAGCGATGTACTCAGCAATATTCTACCTTTATGACGTCGATCTATAAATATCTGAGTCTAGACCAGCCAGATCATGATCATCGATCTACGCAGTTGTCATTCGATGCCACCTGTCCATAATATGCGAGCCTGACCACCCGACCAGGCTCTTACGATAAATCGATTCTACCACGGTCCCGGTTTATTTTACCAGGTTCACCATTGAGCTGCCTTTGTATGTGCTTGTGGTGTGTGCCACCACACCAGCCGAACACTCGTCTGCACACAAATCCTGATACGTGCCTTGTATTATTTAAATAACATATGCTTACGTATTTTGAACTATTTTCCTGCGATATTGGAATGGGCAAGAGTGAGTGAGTGAGTTTAGTTTTACGCTGCACTCAGCAATATTCCAGCTATATGGCGGCGGTCTGTAAATAATCGAGTCTGGACCAGACAATCCTGTGGTCAACAGCATGAGCATCAATCTTGGCAGTTAACCGATGACATGTGTCAACCTAGCCAGCGAGCCTGACCACCCGATCCCGATAGTCACCTCTTACTACAAGTATGGGTTACTGAAGGTTCATTCTATCCCGGACCTTCACGGGTCGGAATGGGCATGAGGTATATAGGGTAAAACAATTCTTACACGAGAAATACTGATTGACAAGAAGCAGAGTATTTGAAAATATATATTGTCGCTTAGTTTCTTGTCGAATATTGACAAACGGAAACTCTGGGGAATATAACGTAAGTATGACTCATTCAGGAAACAGGCATTTTACATTGTCTGGATTTTAATACGTAGGCGAGATTGTTATGTGTAGATTGTATTCAAACAACGTATATCCGGTAGCTGACGTCAACAGACATTTTTATGCTTTACTTTCTATGACTCTGTTGTACATCCTATACGCCAGTTAGTGACGATGGGGTCAATGTTGGTTTCATCATCAGGGCCAATAGGCAGGTAAACTGATATCAATTCCTCCTGGATAACTGAAGAACGTGTATTTCATGGTTTATATGTACAGATTCAGGGGCGAAATTGTAGTATTGGCACCAAGCATTTAATTATGGTTTATTGTATTAGTCATATAATCCTTTCCTAGTCGATCCTATATGAAAACAGCGAAGGACTGCAGGGTCGTAGGCGTACTGAGAATACATGTAGGCGTATGGATGACTTCGATCGATTCTCTCAAACAGCTATGACAGTTTCTATGATATTCTGGGATATGTGAATATATTGATACCAAACTGTTATTCGCTTATGTTATTGACCTATCCAGAGAAATGTGAGGCCATTAGGTCCCTGTAAACATGTTGATGGTTTGGCTTTGTGTATGTTAGCCTATACCTACCTACGTTCACTCGTCACGTCGAAGACACGGGTTCGATTTTCCACATGGGTACGATGCGTGAAGCCCATTTGTGGTGTCCCTCGCCGTGATATTGCTGGAATATTGCTAAAAGCGGCGTAAAACTAAACTTATTCACTCTACCGACCTACCGACCTACATAAATCAATCCATCCATCCGTCTATATATATGTTCATCTGTCTATCTGTCTGTCTATCACCTAATATATATCTATTGATGATCTATTTATTTATCTATCTGCCTCTCTATCATACATCTGTTTATTTGTCCATCTGTCTGTCTACCTATCTGTCTGTGTATCTATCTGTCTATCTCTATCTCTCTCTCTCTATATATATATATACATATATACTTTTCTATCTTTTCATCATCGATTTACCTATCTGCCTCTCTGTCATGTATCTGTCTATTTGTCCATCTATCTATATATATGCGTGTCTGTATGTATGTAGTGTCGGTGGGGTCTAAGAGGTCACTCAGATACATACAGGTATAATCCGTTACTGCCAAACGAATGACCAATGTAGGATCATTACAAAAGTCCCGTTTTTGTATGATATATAAACGTATGCGTCATAGCACATGCATTATGCTATGAAATTACGTGTCCTTACAGTATAACCCGTGAAGATCCGGGTTAGAATGAACTTTCAGTAACCCATGCTTGTCGTAAGAGGCGACTATCGGGACCGGGTGGTCAGGCTCGGTTGACACATGCCATCGGTTCCCAATTGGGCAGATCGATGCTCATGCTGTTGATCACTGGATTGTCTGGTCCAGACTCGATTATTTACAAACCGCCGCCACATAGCTGGAATATTGCTGAGTGCGGCGAAAAACTACACTCACCTTCCATAGTATATTATGCCAACGATCTTGAAGGCGATATTTAACCCCATTTCACATCACCTACCATTTTAGTGAAACCTTTCAACGCGACCACTTTGGTAAAGAAATACAAACTATCAGGAGAATCTAAGATTCGACTCCTGAACAAGGAATTATGGGGAATACAACACAGACAACGTGTGTCCTAGATCCACTATTGGGAACTGATACTGAAGCATTTAATGACAAACGCTTGATAATTAGTCCGAAATATACAATTAGACACAAAGCACACATGCATGTGGAAGACCCAGGTTTGCCCATATGGGTACAATGTGTGAAACCCATTTCTGGTGTTCCCCGCCCTGATATTTCTGGAATATTGACAAGAGCGGCGTAAAAACTTCCTCACTCTATGGAAAATATAACTGTTTTAACTTTAGTGATATTCTCAGTCTACTAATACTACTATAGGCATTTAAGTCTGGCCAAGCAATTGTTAACCATGTATATTTTACCAGGTGAGCTAAACGGTGGTAATTAATTTTCTCCGACGTATAGTTTTATTATGAGAGAAAAAAAAGTTGGGCGCCTTAGAGCCTTTTTGATGTATTGAAATGCCAAGAACGTCCCTCTTTCATGACCCGAAAACAACGTGTCACATTTATGTTGTTAAAATATTAAGAACGGTAACCGCAACATTCCTCAGCCACACAATACATTCACTGGCGTGTGACTTGCCCTTTGCTCGTTACGTGCTTAAACACCCAGTTTTTCACAAGTCGTGCACGTCCCATTCAAAGAAGCGCACCATAAATATCTCATTTAGCATGATTTGTAACTTCGGTGTGGAACTGTTTTAAAGTTTTGTGTAACGCCGGTGACGTTGACCTAGAATGAACGTACATGTCTGCGGCCAACATTCAGAGGGGATACCACAATGGCACATACTAAAAACAAAGTAGTTTGTTCCACCCGGAACTTGCGAATGACAATCATTCTCGCAAATGATCAAGTAACAGCAACTTCACAGATTTAATCTTCAAGATGAAACGTATCGTGACCCTTTTAAAAACCAAAACATGTATTATTTGGGAGCGGAATTTTAATTTACGGTTTAAGTGTCTTTAATTTGATACTTAAGTTGAAAAACACGCGAATGGATAGTTAAAGGGCGATTTATAAGGGAGACAACTCTTACTTTACTTTGAAACTTTCACTATATACATTAGCGTCACCAGACTCACCAATCCCTGCAGCTGTTTAGGCGGAGACGAATACGGGAACTGTACCTACTGCCAGTGTGAGAAATAGCCACTGGCCCGCTAGCCCGTTGCTAGTAATAATACACTCGGGCCGGTAAATCTCCACAGTCACTGGCCCGATTAGCCAGATATATCACTCTGACTTGTTAAGTTAAAACACACTTTTAAATTATGCAAGATTATGGCCTGCTAAAAATATTCATCATATTAGCAGCTTAATGATGAAACCCGTGTCTACATTCAAATTTCAGACTAGGGAATTAGCTAGTAACTTTCACGCATAGCTAGCCCGACTGGCTAGCAAAATTTAGAAGTTATTTCGCACACTGCAATTCAGATAAATATATAGAGCACATGGGGCGAGGAACGTTAATAAACGCATACAGTGCTTAATCGGGTTGAACCGTTCCAGGGTTTAGTGAAGCTTTCGGAGAATTCCGTACAAGACATGGCCAGATTTGGCTCATGTGTGTCCAGACTGGTGCTGTGCCCTGGTTTGGATTGAGTTGAGTCTGTTCGCACTTTTTAACGGATGCATGTATTTAACGAATGGCACCGGTTGAGCAGGATGCGTTCACCTTCTGGCGGACACATGATATCGTCACTCTGATCGTAATTCATTGGCATGCTAGACATGCATGATGGACATGCATGATTATATAGTCGGGAATGTTAAAAGGATTCAGCTTTCAGCATATATGTTTTACAATGTATGGAAAGGAGTTTGTTGCGTAATTTTGCATGGACAAGTTGATCATGACCTCTTTTTGCTGTCCACTGGTCAACGAATCTCTTTACTCGAACAAGAATCTGGACTTAAAGGGGCACTGATCCAGAGCGAATTATGTTTTGTGCTAACAATCTAATTACGAATCCGAGCTACAAGCTTGTAGGTGCCTGCTGCGTCGACCGTGACGGACATGGGGACTGGGCTACTGTTCACCTTGGCAGAATTTCTTCAACCTAAACAGTGGTACATTAAGAAGGGTGAATGTCCATCAGATGCCGTAATAATAACAAAGATTTTAATAAATCTTTTGTGTGACTGTAATAAAGTATCCCAGCAGTGAAGTCCTTTTCGGATTTTCTGATGCGTGGATGGTATAATGACTGATCCAATTTGATCCTATTTCTGTGGTGTGTTTTTACAGATGTCTATGTTGATTTGTTTGAATCCCTAAACTAACTTTGCAATTGCTAGGAAAAACTCAAAATATACTTTGGTAAAAAGATATATACGTTCACAGCAAATACTTATATGTATTTATCGTATCCTCAAAATAGTGTCGACCCCTAAGTTTTTCAGGCAATTAAAAATGCAGCGATTACTACTCCCTTGGTATAAGCCTATACCTGTTTATTTGTCATCATTCATTCGATGGTCAGTTACAATCCGTTTGATTTCATTTTGAGACCGATGAATTGCAATATATAAAATGTCTGTCTAATATTACAGTCATGTTATAAATTCGCTAAAAACAGATTGTGTACTTTTTATTAAGTTCCAAAAGGCTAAACAATATAATAGATTCATTAGGATTATAAGACAAGCTAAAGACGTATATTGACTTCTGGGTTATTTCAGTCCTAACATTTTGTATCACTGGTAGATGAAGTTAATCTTCTAATTGTGTTCATTCGTTATCATAATAATGAAGAAATATTAATGAGTTAAAACGGTTTAATATGTGTTGATCAACGTGATATACATATACTTATACTACCGAATGCGCTTGCTGGTGGCGCAGCAGAGATCGCAAGCCAGTCAAGAATCCCGGTAGTCGCGGTAAAACATCACTAACAAAAGCAACAACCAGTCACGGTAAATTGTTCTGGATAAGCGTCCCTTAAAAGTAGACGAAAACTGTTCTTTCTAACGCTTTGACAATTTGTTTACCCCTTCGTCCACCGACATTAAAAGACAAGCTTACCAATTTACTTAATAGTTATGACCACCGAAATCATGACAAGATTATTTGACTGATCCATGACTAAGATCAAGTTCAATATCAGTTTGTTCTGCGAGACACTGGATCTGTGAAAGATAGATATATCATCACAATTCAGTGACAACGAAACAAATGGACAGGCAATCGACTATCGGATATTTCCTCGAAACCAGAGGGACTTCCGGTCCCCAGTTACCTATACTTGCTACAAGAAGGAGTTTAAATTATTCCGGTGTTCATGCTTGGTGTATTGGTGAACTGAGTGACACAGCTCTACTGCTCATATCATTAACCACTTGCACAGGCTTTAATATGTACAGGTCGCTTTTATATAGCTAGAAAATCGCTGATTGTCGCTTGTAATATATGTTCTTCCGTTGATGGAATGTCTATGGTCTAACTGGATGTTGCTAGTAAAGGACGGGGGTGTCAGAGAACGTATGTAAAGTATATATGACGAAGTGAGAAAAATATATTGTGGTCAGTCTCCGTGTTGGTCTAATTGTTGAAGCTTTAGTTACGTCATGTACCCTTTCTAACAGGGCTTTGTCGTGAAATCAACGGCGGATGTGAAAACAACATCCTGTGAAAACTGACGCAGAGGTGACAACACAGAAGGAAACAGCGACACGTATGTGTGTTGGATTTGCTTATTAACAGTAACTCTTCGATGAAAACCGATATTGGAAAAGAGTCAATATTATATTTCTATTTCCCACAGTCAAGCAGTACAGTGCGTCAATAGAGAATATGACATTGTTGATAGTCTATCATCACTATGAGCGTCTACAAACGTCAGGGTATTTCCTCTATGACAGTGTGTTTATCATGATCCAACTGTAGGCTTCCTATATTCGTACGTTACAAATTAACTCATCTGCTCAACTTTAGGAAACGCGTGAATGCACTTAATAAATATGAAAATGTCTCTCGAAACAATTTGAGTACAAGTGTGAACACCATTTCTTTGTCTCTTCGTGCCATAGTTGGCCCAAGATCCGCTGACCGTAGGATCGAGTTCCAGATTTTTGTCTGATATTTGGTTTGTCGGCACCACAGCCTTGGATCGACATTTTTCGCCAATGCGGTATAGACCTGCTTAGACCTGCGACGATCCGGGTTAGAATTGACCTTCAGTAACCCATACTAACGGGATCAGGTGGTCAACCTTGCTGACTTGGTTGATACATGTCATCGTATCCAAATCGCGTATATCGATGTTCATGATTTTAATCACTGGATTGTCTGGTCCGGACCCGATTATTCACAGACCGTCGCCAAATAGCTGGAATATTGCGGCGAAAAGCTAAACTCACTCACTCACCCACGCCTGCTTGGCCTTGAATTTCCCTCCCACATTTAGCTGGTACGCCATGTAAAATGCAGTATTGTTCGAACTGGAGTTAAACCCAGCCATCGATATAAAAAGTTAAACTTGCAATGTTGTCGGCTATGTATCCGAAGCCTTTACCACTGGCTGAAGAATAAACCATGCTTAGTATGTACAATCGTTACGCATCCGGGCTATTTTTATAACTTAATTTTTAGATAATTAAATTATCTTGTAAATGTATTTTTCGTGCTAACATCACCAACTCTGACCAGCACTACCAACATTTTATGGGATCACATGACATTACATTCATTGGAAACTACATTAAAACACCGTAGTAAAACCGGGTTTAATGGCAATACAAACTATTAGTTCACTTGAGCATTACGTAGTGTCATTAGGCTTTGAAACATTATCTCACACCTGGCTTAACTGGCATGAACAATCTATGGACGTATGTTCCTCCATATTTGGTCATCGCATGTTTGGTAAGCTGCAATTAGCGTTCATTTATGATCGGCACCGGCATGACAGAATTTAGAAACAGGATACCTAGGCATCCATCACAGTTAATGAATGTATTTTCGAGGCACACTGACAAACTGACTTGTTCAATTATTGTTTATCGGTTGTTTATGTTCTGGGTATAAAATAACATCAGATAAGAGCATTGACATAATCTGAGAATCGGATGTATCGAGCTGAAATGCGGACACGCCACGAGTGGGTGGGGATAAGTGGACAGAGTGGGGAAACAGTTTCGGTTGGAACCCAACAGGCACAGCCAAAGGGATATTTATTATGGAGGTTTACTTTTAGCCTGGAGGGGCGGTGGGGTAGCCTAGTGGTTAAGGTGTTCGCTTGTCATGCCGATGACCCGGGTTCGATTCCCCACATTTGCACTGTGTGTGAAGCCCATTTCTGGTGTCCTCCGCCGTGATATTGCTGGAATATTGCTAAAAGCGGCATAAAGTTAACTCACTCACTCACTAGTAGCCTGAACATCGGGCATGAGTTGAGACCGGAACTGTCTAACTTTTGTGCGATGGTAACCTGGTGGTGAACGCGTTCGCTCGTCACACCGAGGATCCGGGTTCGATTCCCCACACGGGTACAATGTGTGAAGCCCATTTCTGGTGTCCCCCTCCGTGACATTGCTAAATGCGGCGTACTCACTGTCACTGAACAGTGAAATGTTTGATTGAACAGAGATATGTTTATGTATTCCTTTAATGTTTTAAATATACTAAACAAAATATATACATATAGTGAGTGAATATGGTTTTACGCCGTTTCTTAGCAGCGTCACCAACCGTTTTACGATGCGGGATTCCAACAACAGGCTGAAAAAAACATCACTGCAAGAAACATCACTGCAAGAAACATGAATTTCTACTTTTAAGGTGACTTAAATAGAAATGAAATAAGGCATCCTTAACAGTTATTGAAGTGGATCTCATGATGACACTGACAGAGCATTCAGCGTTTTATTCCTAACCGCGACAAATACTGTGATCTGATTATATCAGATTATAACTGATTCATTTCTACAACTAGTTGACGAGCATATGGGATGGTTCCAGTGACCTTGTGTTCTAGGGTGGCCTATTGCGGAGATGGCCACAGCAACATCATCCGCACAGGTTGTATATCCTGTTAGATGTGGGATGCTGAAACAAACTTATCTGATGTGCCTCATTTAAGTTGAGAGCCGTGAAGGTCCGGGTAAGAATTGATCTTCAGTAACCCATGCTTGTCGTAAGAGGCGACTGACGGGATCGTGTGGTCAGGCCAGCTGGTTGACACATGTCATCGGTTCCAATTTCCAAGGCTCGAATATTTACAGACCGCCACCATATAGCTGGAATATTGCTGAGTGCGGCGTAAAACTAAACTCACTCACTCACTCATTTAAGTTGAGGCATGACAAGCGTACATAGTACAAACATGGACATATTTTTAGAAATAATCTTCCCTTTGACTCTGGTAAATTTGTAATGGCAATTTTGTAGACAGCAAGTAAGGCTGATTTTCTTCACTCAGCAGTAAACAAAGGCGCACCCATAGAGACGTGGTTCTACAGTGTATTTATCGGTGATGAAACTGGATATTTTGAGGCGGCCTCAACTTGATACCAGGTCAGGAACCGTGATTGTTGGGTCACTGTGGCAAGTGATAATGACCGACTTATTCGTAAGACCACTTCAGTTCTGGGGGATGCGAACCCTGAAGCACTTCCGGTTTCCCGAGGACACGTGTCTGACAATGTGACCTATACTGTTGTCTCACTGTTATTGTTCAGTCCAGTCGGACGAATCATGTTTCACACAAACAGTCACATCAAAATAATTTGTGTTATGTATCTCATCATCAATGGAGTCTTCTCCCGTGGGACTTGCAACAGTAAACCTCAACGATAAGTGACCAAGCTGAACGTAGTCCATCATTCTGATGCGCAAGGGACGGTGGGGGTAGCCTGAGTGGTTAAGGCATTCGCTCGTCGCGCTGAAGACCCGGGTTCGATTCCCCACATGGGTACAATGAGTGAAGCCCATTTCTGGTGTCCCCCGCCGTGATATTGCTGGAATATTGCTAAAAGCGGCGTACAATCCAAGTCACTCACTCACTCTGATGCGCAAACACCTGTCATTGGATCCAATGTCTCCTCAAGAGTCGCAGACAGTAGTTCAATCCATACTGCTGAGGCCAAAGCAATCTTCAAGGCTTTGACCAATACCAAACAAAAATCAATAAGACATTAAAAATATGTTATCATTTGTTCAGATTCATTGTCTTGCTTCTGAAGTGTCGCTTCGAGTCAATCATTCCCGACATTTTAGAGCTTTATAACAATCTTCCTACTGGCCAATGTGACATCGTCTTTTATCGTTACCAAATCATGTAGGCATAACAGGTAAAACAAAAGTCGATGCTGCAGCTAAGGTGGCTCTTGACAAACCGTCATCGCCACTGCGGTTCCCGTACAGTCATTTCAAGCCAACTATCAAAGCTTATACTCGAGATCTTAGGAATAATGACGGACAATTTTATGATATACAACTTCTGTATTCTTTATTCATAATAGTGACCCTATTATTTTAAATTTTGAAAATAGTATTGCGATGTAGTGGAAACTTGCTATGAGTGTGACTTTGTGTTAATGATGAACTTGTGTATATGTGTCTCATCGCTATATAGCTGAAATGACGCAATTTAGACGTTAAATCCTAACTCACTCACTCATCCATGTAGAGACCGCCGTCATATTGCTGTTAAACAACAGGCAAATTAACATGGAACACTTGTTGCTTGACTTCTTATTGACAATGTATTCAGAGAAAAGAACTATATAATTATTACTTTAGTTAGAAATGAAAATTCAGGAGGGGCATGAGATGGGAAACACAAAGAAAAGTACTATTTGCTGTAGGTGCATTGACGTGAGTTTGTGAAGACATGTCTCCGTTCATCCCATCTGAGCATCTGCGTCATGCAGCTATTTTCGTCCTGTGCGCGAGAAGAACCACCCTTATCTGCATACCAATTACAAAGTAAGCTTTCACAGGATGTTTACTTTGTTTAAGACTAACTTGTATTCACTTCCGTCATTGGTTTTAAACAGAAGTCCTGTAACACGATGTAACAAACGCTTAAACAACCCACAATTAAATAACTACGTTTTATTGCCGGGTGTTGAATCTGAATGATACAACTAGCAGACTGGCGACATTATATACTACCCATCAAAAGTTTAGACTTAAAGCACTCGCTATATGTTATGTATATATATATGGTTACATCGAAGATTGATTTCTCCACTTACTTGGGGAACCAACTGCAAACTTTATGCAGATGAATTGCACAAAGACCATGCATCAAATTGCTGAAAAGCATGTGCAAATATCGTGCATGAGAACAGCTGCGTTTTGGTGTAAAGTTTTGTTAATAATTCGCCAATTTTCACTGATTTTTATCATTTACTGAACTCATGAAATAATCATTTCAACGTTACGAATTTGTTTTACAATACATCAGTTCATGTGTAAGCAGTGCCTTTAAACAGTATGGAATACTTTGCAAAATGTAGTTTAGAACAGTTGCCCGACGTAAGTGGCTATATTTACACTAGTGAGTCTAAACTTTTGATGAGAAGTATATTTTAACTAATTCCGTGTTTTCATACATGTACATATTCTCTGCCTCTCGCCGTCAATCTCCATTTTGACCGTATGTCTGGGTCATGCGAAAGGATTACGGGACAAATCTGCGATATTCGAGCCATATCACGACTGCATGCATATAAATAATGAAAGAGTGAGTGAATGAGTATGGATTTGCGCCGCTTTTAGTAATATTCCAGCAATATCACCAGAAATGGACTTCACACATTGTACCCATGTGGGGAATCGAACCCAGGTCTCCAGCGTGACGAGCGGACACTTTAACCATTAGGCTACCCCCTACCCAAATCGCGAAAAACCAGCTGCATCAGTTGTAGAGGAATCCACTGCCGTGATACGATGTCAATCCATTAATTCCCCAACCCTGCCCACCCGATTCATTTAGGCCCCTTTTAACATGCATAGGTTAATGAGGACGAGCTCCCTCGGGGTTCTGGACATCCCGTAATGGCACAGACTGAGAGTATGTAGGCGTCCGGGCAACGCTCCCGAGCTTCACATGACAGTTGTGTTGTGCAATGCTTTAAACCCGAATTCAAAACATGAATGTCAGAGATTAATCAGTATCGAATTTCTGTAAAAGCAGATTCCGAACGATATAATTCGCAACTGGTGATGAAAATTATGAGAGCAGCTCTCTGAAGAACAGTGAGGATGCCAGGGGTTCCTGTAAAGAATATTAAGCATGCAGTTCTCTACCGGGAGCACCCGCCACCCACACAAGCTTCTGTAAGAAAGAAAGTGCCAGTTAAACACTGATCTTCCTCTTCACGAACATAACATTACATTCCGATCGAAATTAGTCCCCAGTGTGGAACAACTTGTCTCCAATTTTGAGACTGAGTATGGTTTTTCACCACTTTTAGAAATACTCCAGCTACACGAAGACAACAGAAATGGGCCTCACACGTTGTACCAACGTGAGGAATCAAAACACGGTCTTCGGCGTGAATGGGCGAGCGCTTTAACTACTAGGCTACCCTTCCGCCTTATAGCTCAAAGGGGGCGGTGGGGTAGCCTAGTGGTTAAAGCGTTGGCTCGTCACGCCGAAGACCCGGGTTCGATTCCCCACATGGGCACAACGTGTGAAGCCCATTTCTGGTGTCCGCCGCCGTGATATTGCTGGAATGTTGCTAAAAGCGCCTAAAACTTAACTCAGTCAGTCGTATAGCTCAAAGAGTAGTATTAGGTCTTGATTCAGTGATAGGCATTGGGATAATGCAATTCGGTGACATCTGGTGTCCTCCACATTTTCACTACAAATGTATGTATACGGCCATTTCTTTCTGTTTGACTTTGGTAGCAGTGGGCCCATAGAACAGTGAAGTCATCAATTCTGATAAATCATTGTTGAATTAGGGCCGGTGGGGTAGCCTAGTGGTTAAAACGTTCGCTTGTAACGGCGAAGACCCGGGTTCGATTCCCCACATGGGTACAATGTGTGAAGCCAATTTCTGGTGTCCCCCCGCCGTGATAAGCTCATTCACGCACTCATTGTTGAATTATGAATTTTGAGGTATGATAAACAACGATTTACTTCATTGCTTCAGTCAGTGGATAGTGTTGAAGTGATCGTCATGACTTAACACCCGTGAAGATCCGGGTCAGAATTGATCTTCAGTGACCCTTGCTTGTCGTGAGAGGCGACTAACGGGAGGTCAGGCTCGTTCACTTGTTTGACACATGTCATCGTATCCTAGTTGCGTAGAACGATGCTCATGCTGTTGTTCACTGGATTGTCTGGCCCATACTTGATTATTTACAGAAAGCCGCCAATATAGCTGGAATATTGGAATATAGCTGGAGTGCGGCGTTTAACAACAAACCAACAACTGATGATCCTGTATTTTGTCTTTCAGCAGTTCACTATCCTTTACCCATTATCAAGTACGAAATAATTATTCGTGTGATAAACATTTTGTTTCTCGAGAAACGTCATAGTTTTCCTTGTTCCTGTGCTACTATGTCGATTGTGTTATCAGTGCTTGTACTACACGATCCACAGCGGTGGAGTACAGTAGTAGTTTTTTTTTTTCACTTCAAAGACTCCTGGTATGGAACATGAAAGACGACGTATACGTTGGTTTCTTCGTGGCCTTGCTGTCTTTACAGCGATTGCAGGCTTGACTGGGTCACATTGCTCCAACTTTACGCTTCATTTATCATTCAGGACACTTTCATTTATAATTGACTCCATATCCACTTTGAGGCATGATTAAACAGTATTTTCTTATCTTAAATGGTTTTTACATTCTTCAAAGCAGTTAAGGGTGTATGTGATTAATTGGGAATGTCCCCAAGAAGTTATTTGCAGATCATGCACTTAGCTTAGGCAGTCAAGCGGTGCACCATAGACTTTTTTCACGAATGACATCATTTTGGAGGCCTGCCACCAGTCGTGCATGTGTGCGTACGTGCCTTGCTGCTTTGGCTGAGCTAAATGTTAGTGAACACAGAACGGTATCTTCCGTTTTACCCTGATCAAGTCACGCACTCTGGTATGGACAGGACATTTTCTTCCAGCCATTTCATCGGACCAATTACGTTTTTAGTTTGAAATTTTGGCGATCTTCCCCAAACGATTTTCTATTATGACCTTTAAGTTCCCCAAATGCCGTAAACGTCCAGATTAGAAATGGCCTTCAGCAGCTTGTGCTTGTCGTATAAAGGGGGTAAGAGGGAATCGGGTGGGATGGCTCGGTCACTTAGTATAGATTACTGGAAATTTTACAGAAAACGTAATATTGCTGAGTGCGACTTAAAACTAAACTCACTCACTCACGATGCTATGCTTGGCAGCATCATACACCTGCACAGCGTTCGAAATTAACGTCGGCCGATAGCCGACTGAAAACCACTCGGACCCACAGCTTTTGTTTTCTGCAGGTCCTTATGGCCAACAGCTTTTTCATCCTCAATAACTAAGAGTATTTTCTTCCATATTAAAACATAGGGCCTACACATTCTGATCAGGACCCCGAACTTTTTATGGTTCTGGGTCCTTAGAGCCAGCAGCTTTTCAGGGTTAAGGGCAAACACTGCACCTGTAGGTTTATTCTGCCAGCTGTCCACCTTGTTGGTTCACTAGGATGTACTGAATATTGTTCAGTGTGACCTCATACCAAACTCACTTAACAATTTGCAGTGGGTTCAGTGTGCTTTCAGTTAATGTTATCTAGCGATCAGGGAATAATATTACCACTCCAGTTTAGGAAAAAGAGGAAAAGAACCTTGTAGCTTCCTTGTGGATATTTCAACTCTGCATCCTCTTCGTACAGTGATACGAGGACAAGGAAACGTAACACACAGGATTCTGCGAAATATCTTTCCTCAGAAACAGCGAAAACCGGAATATGCACTTTACTTAGAAAATATATGCACCCCAGTCGTTTTGAACGAAACAAATATGGATAAAAAGGGTTCGTAGGGGGGTTTATCAAATTGGATAGAGGGCTGGGAAAACGTGTGCGTGTGTGTGCGTGTGTGTGTGTGTGTGTAGGAGAAGCAAACATAGCAAAGAATTATTGCCAATTTCACATCAAAGCAACCAGACAGTCCGTTTGATTTCTCTTGAGACCGATGAATTGCTCACTATTACAAAATCTAATAATTGCAACAAAACCAAATCTTGCACTGTCACATGAAATCGACAGACCAACTCTGATGATTTGTCTCATAATTTTGGATACTCGAATATAAAACTTGTTTAACAAATAACCGCTATTTTGTTGTCACTTTTCGCTATTTTTTATATGGGGGGACCAGTTGTTGGTTGCACGTGTGAAATTGAAATTTCACCACACACGCTTGTTGATTACCTGACTGTAAATACCCTGTAAGTAGGTCGATGGTGGCCCATGGTGTTATAGGCTGAGCAAACTTTACCTCGTGAAAGACAACTCTGTGTTGACAACGCGTGTATTTGTATCCATGTCCTGACCACAAACATCCTTAGTGATATCTGCTTGATATCAGTGTTAAGCCTGTTATCGTTGTTACCACGATGCACATTGTGTGTTTTGTAGCTACAAGAAAAACAAACGTACTGTTCACACGCCGTGACTAATGAGAAACTGCCCTAAAATGTTTGATATATTTATGTCCAGCTGCTGGGTATATAGACATTACTCTCTGTAGAAGGCACATTTTCTCATGCTTGAAATATGTGTCTTTTCTTTCATCATCATCGTTATCATAGGCGGATCCGGTGTGTGTGTGTGTGTGTGTGTGTGTGTGTGTGTGTGTGTGTGTGTGTGTGTGTGTGTATTTGCACACACCCCTTTGTGCTAAAAGTTTGTTAAATGACCATTGAAACTCTGGTGAAAATGAAGTGTGCACCCTCCTTTTCTCAATATTGTGCACCCCCTTTCTCAAAAGCTGTATCCGCCCCTGCCACACAATTCTTTAGGGTTCCGGTTTTAATTCCGTAAGGGGCAACTGAATGGTCCGGATGGTCTAAGATGTTTAAGTGTTATCATACCCCAAAGGAGTTTTGCAATATATGAAATACTAATCAGTCTGGTCCATCTCCATGTTTGTAGGCGGGAACAACTCGTAGTTGACCTAAACGTTTCTAAACATGACGTCATCGAGTGGAATTCTCATATGGCTTATACACGTACCTATGCTACACGTTATCTCACGTTGATGAGATATAGTCATACGGCTCTCATTAACACTGTCCTGGCTTTGAAATCGCAAAGCAACAATTAACATAAGGTATACATTTTAGTGACTAAAATGAAGATGTTTGACGTTCCTGAAGCACATATACTTTACTTTCGATACATTTCACATGTAAGGTGAAGTGTTGCGTTCAACCGATGTTGCAGTTCATTGAGGGACCGAACATTAGAGCAGTTTTTACTGGATGTCCCGAAACTAATGATTTTTTCAAATAAGCAACATTCACTTGAAGTCGAGCATATTTTCAGCAACTTATATGCAGTTTGATGACAGACATTTGGGAACATTTCAATAGTTGACGCATCAGTGATCAAAACTATGTGTGATGCAGTACACTATTTTTACTCAAACATATGTTCAATGATTTTTCAGAAGAAAACAATCTCGGTTCTTGTGTCGAACAAACGTCATAATCAAAAGGCCATCGCATCAGCTACTTTGTACTTTGGCATTTGAGATAAATATACGAGTTTAATAAATCTTAAATGCCATGACTGTAAAAACACGTCATTTCGTGGAGTTAGTATCTAAAATGTACATGGTGTTGTACAATGAGTAGGTCCCTATGAGACTGTCTACGTAGTCCCATACCTTTAGTGAAGTCAACGTTTATCACACAAGGTTATACGATCAGTGAGCTTTGATTTGTCCAACGTCACAGTGTGACCTGGAACACTTGTACACGGAACCCTTTTACGGTTTGATAACAGGAACGCTTTGTTAATGTAAACGGTATTCTAGTAACAGTTACCTGAAAGCAGCATTAATTGGTATGTATGTTTCGAACAGGGGTATATTCACCACCATGCTCTATAACAATCAGTAATTGTAGGAATATGACAACATCGAATGAACATAAGTCTTAGGGCCTTAAAAATTTGTTGTTGCCAAATGTTAGATAATTATACTTAAATTTACATTAGGCATATAATTATATACACACATCAGCATTAATCAAGCAACACCCACATATCTGTGTTAGTACGAAAATACTACATGTGGTTTTACGTGCTTTGAAAACTAATTCCGCGTACCTAAATGGTAACTGTAACGTGTATAAATTTGGTTAACAAGATAATTGGAATGCACAAAAAACGTGAATATGAACGATGCCGGAATGAATGGCCACCATGACACCAAGTTGCTGACGATTCATGTATAGTCCGTTTGACTTCATTTGAGACCGATGAATTGCTCACTAACACAATATCTAATAAATGCCAAAAAATCAAACGTTGCACAGTCACATGAAATCTTGTCTCATAATTTTGGACACCCGGATAAACAAGTTGTTTAACAAACGATCATTATTTTCTTATCACTTACTGCTTGTTGATTACCTGGCTCTTTTACCAGCAAGTGGTCACCCCCTCGTGAAAAATAGCGGTAAGTGACAACAAAATAATGATCGTTTGTTAAACAACTTGTTTATTCATCGGTCTCAAATGAAATCAAACGGACTGTAACTTGACTTTACCGAACAGACGACGTCCTTTTATCCCAACTCTCGGCACTATGGCAACTGTCTTCCGTCTGACAGTTTTGGATGTGAATCTAGACGTGATGAAAACAGATATATGCTACTGTCGTAAATGTTCGTCACCCTCATCACCCACATATAGCTCTCAGAAACATGTTTGGAACATCTTTGTTATGATTCACCATATACTGCTCAAAGGATATTTTTGATATCTTAAAATATAGAAGCACCAAAACCATGTAGCTCACAGAAACATGTTTGTAACATCTTTGTTATGATTCACCATATACTGCTCAAAGGATATTTTTGATATCTTAAAATATAGAAGCACCAAAACCATGTAGCTCACAGAAACATGTTTGTAACATCTTTGTTATGATTCACCATATACTGCTCAAGGTTTGCAAAGGATGTTTTTGATGTTTTCGATGATGTAAAATAGAAGCGACAAAACACTTTCCACATTCATAAGAAATCTCTGCCCAAAGCAGATGTACAATTGTGACTATATCATGAGCATAAATTTGTTTCAGTAGTATTACAGATGTATGATGTTGTTTGTAAATAAATTGAGTCTGGAACAATATGATCATAAGGGCTTGGAATCAATTCCAGACGTTTTGATCAGCTACTCAACGACATGCAGGTGGTCGACAGCGTTACACCACACAGACATTATAGCCTCATTACTACACTTAAAAGAGTAGCGTGTAATAACAAACAGGCATGTTTGGATTGGACTGAAGACCACATTATTTGTACAGGTCAGGATTTAGCCCCAGTATTTTCAAGACTTCACAGATCATCATGCCTTGGTGTGGCGAAGAACAAGTTCAGGATTCCATCGTAACCGAACATGCCAGCTGTGCAGGGGTTCATTTATACTTTGACGTTGAAGAACCGATCTTCATGTCCTAACGAGGGATGACATTCTGGCTGTATATGTGAGAACGAATGTTGATGTAAGCGGGATAGACTTCATCCCACAAGGACGATAAGGCACGACTTGAAGCCTACTTGGAACAGGAGGCTATTGTCCGCATTGACTGGCCAACCTGGTCTCATGGCATCCAACCTATGGAGCCCATGTGAACTGTTTTGTTTATTTAACGCCGCACTCAGCAGTATTCCAGCTATATGACGTCGGTCTGTAAGTAATCAAGCCTGGACCAGTCAATCTGTTCATTAATATTAATATCGATCTACAAAACTGCGATACGGTGACAAATATCGACCAAGTGTGGAAAATGACCACAGAATTTTGTTCACGAAACAATGCCTTTGTCATCTTTCAACAGATGCACACAGTTTAGTAAATGGTGACTGTAACATATTTAACTCTGAATAAAACAAAAACAAAACTGACATTGAAATTTGGTTAACATCTTGGAGGGAATACACAAAAACGTGAATATCAACAATGCCGTAATGAATGGATACCATGACTACGCCACCAATCTGATTATCACGCGGTTCTCAAACAATGATTGGTGTGATTGTATGAACCACCACTGGCGACTACATCAGTACCAGTTGTAGCCACAGCACGCACGGATAACATCTGTCAATACTCTTCTCATACTGGCAATCAAGCATTCTCATCATAGGAGTGTCTGCATCAGTTTCTGCAGATTTTGAACAGAAGGACCTCTTGCTCGAAATTGGCTTCCAAGACCGTCCGTCCCAAAGGTGTTTGATTGTGTTCCTTTCGGGGCTCTTTGAGGACCATGATTGCGTTATTCTGCAAATGGACGATGACGGCTGGAGAACGGCGAGGTCTATCGTTGCCATTCATGAATATCGTAAGTGGCAAGTGGATGGTTATCAAAACGTGACACGACGGTGGTATCCAGGACGTCCTGAACCGATCAGCTCCAGGTGATATGCTTCGTTACGACGTCTCCATACGCGACAACGGCCGTTCGGTAACATGTAAAAGATGTCACAAGACCAAAGAACCTTACGCCATGTCAGTTAAAGACTCCGTTTGGACCAATATTCTAAAACAACGCCCTTGAATTCAAGTGGTGCTTAACTAATGCTCGTGTGTGTATGTGCTTTCGGTTTACGTGTGCACACACATCTCTACCCAACGCTTCACGATTCATATTCCTTCTCACGTCCTTCAACAAATGACTATGCACGAAGATCGAAAGTCACAGGTCAAAAGATGGGACGATAACAGATTCACCCCTGTTGAAATTACATATCACTAAGCCTGATATATACATGGTATTATACCTATTGACGTGCTGATCCATCCAGCTTATGTTAACGAAGTATATCCGAGCAGTACACAGTCATCTTCTCACAGGCTATGCCCTAATACCTACATTGTTGATATATCCTTAAAACCGCATCCTATTTAATCAGATAGTATCGCAAGTTGTACATATGAAGTCAGCTTTAGGATAGATGACATGGGGTCTAACTTAGCTTTTATAATTAGAGGCTGTGACTTCACCACCCCACCCACCCCACCCCTCGCGATATTGATGTGAAATTGCTAAAAGCGGCGTAAAACTAAACTCACTCATTAGTGTTTAAGGGCGTTGCTCATGATATCAGTCACTAGTTTGCTTGATCCAAACTCGATTAATTACTGGCAGCCTCTTATAATTATGAGATTCCTCACAGCGTCATTCAACAAAAAAACAACCAACATAAACGTGGTTCATGCTTGACATTTGTGCTTGACACTGTTCGTTTTTTAAGTTTTATATTCTTCGACTCGCAAAGTGGGACAAGTCGCAAGACTTGACAACTGGACATTATACGCTGGTGGTGTCCGTGAAAGCTGATGCAACACGAGCCATACATGCCCTTTAATTCTTCGTGACGCCATAACATTAACTATGTTGAAGACAGATGCGAATACCTTCCCCTGGCACATGTCACGTACAGTTTTAACGCAGTTTATGAAGACTTAATTACGCCATATGCAATCAGTTCTTTCGATAAACGGGGCGGTAGGGTTTGCCTAATGGTTAAAGCGTTCGTTCGTCACGCCGAAGACCCGGGTGCGATTCCCCACATGGGTACAATGTGGGAAGCCCATTTCTGGTGTTGCTGTACTATTGCTAAAAGCCGCGTGAAACTAAACTCACTCACACTTCCCATAAACAAGCTTCCCCTGTCTAAAATGATACAGTGTTACACACTGTCCGCCTCCGTGGTGTAGTGGTTAGAGGTTGCGGGTTCGATCCCCGGCCGCTTCATATTAAAATACGTTAAAATATGGTACTTGTTGGTCCCTGCTTGGCGCTCGGCATTAATGGGAACAACAATGACCGGTCGAGTCTGTTTAATGTGTCTGATTGGGATATTCATGCTTAACTGCTTCATGGTATCTCAGCGAGCTAGCACTATAAAACCAACTTAAATCGGGGCTAGTAGCACACACACACACACACACACACACACACACACACACACACACACACACACACACACACACATGCACATCGTCATATGAGCGAAGTATTCTTAAGTACAACTTAAAACCCCATATCACCTCATCACAATTGTATAACTGTCCAACGGAAATGTTTAAAAGCTGTTTGGGTTCAACAATCGGTATATTGTCATGTTTACCTTCAAATTATATGTGTATTGATGTCGTGCATGCACCGCGTTGCTGATGATTTGTTGTGACTTTACCGAAAGGACGTTGTACTTTCATTGCAACGCTCGGCACTATGGCAACTGTCTTCCGTCTGACACTTTTGGATGTGAATCTGGGCGTGACGAAAACACAGTCATATATGTTATTGTCGTAAATGTTCGTCACCCTCATCACCCACATACAGCTCACGGAAACATGTTTGGAACGATTCAAACACTCCCTCTTTAAAACATTGTTAACATATACACCTGATAAAGGTTAAGCACCTTTGGGAGGTGTTTAGTTTAGTACGTTGGTAAAGCTTGATGTTTTGTAATGCACATCACGTCTTGGCTACAAGAAAACACAAACAGGGCAGTAGACTGAATATATCACAATACACAAATCATATTGTTTTGGCTCAAAATGATACTTATTACAAGTATGGATCAAGAGAGAGGATCAGGCAACATAATGTGTATGTGATGAGACAAAAAAATGTTTATTTGTAACCCAGAAGCGCTGTAAAACCAATAGGTGTACCAGCCTAAGTAAACTCAGGCTCAGTATTATTCGTTACACTGCTATACTGAGTCTAACAAAACCTAATAGAAGGTCGAGTCAGCTAATCTTTTGGACTGACCAATCAGAACACAGCTTACCAAATCGCGAAAGTTAACATTCGCCTTTACCTCAAAAACTCGAACGATTCCGAATGCTATTTTCCGCACGATCCGAGTGATACACTCAATGAGTAAACAGTCGCTGAAAATAGCGTTTTTGTCAATATTCAAGGAGGTCATCTTGCGACAATATAAGCAAATAGTAACCATGTCTTTAGAAACCCACAAGCGTACTTTCTGCATGTCAAATATCTGTGTTTTACGCGGATGTTCGTTTGTTGATAGATCAGTGTCAGCGATCAGGGAAGAGGAAATCCCAAAACCGCTTTGTAAGTCCCGCCGAACCCTAACCAGTAGTCGTTGTCTGATTGGTTAAATCCGTTCGGCCGTCTCGCGTTTGATTGGACGGTCATAGGTCGCTCAAAGGTTAGCTGACGCGACCTTCTACTAGGTTTTGTTAGACTCAGTATAGCAGTGTAAGGAATAATTCTGAGCCTAAGTTTACTTAGACTGATATGTGTACCCAATATGTTTGGATAACTGCCTGTACCCTGCGTCGTGTAACCCACGTCAGTTGTATCCGTTGCAGAGGAAATTGTTGTTATTCTTGATGCAAAGCTGCATCCAACTCAGGCAGATTTTTGAATAGGTGGAACACGTGCTTGTTTGTATCCGTCGCCCGATGAACTCCCAAATGTGCCCCAGGGGGTGCAGCTCTAGACTCATGGCGGACCACTGCATTATTCTTAATGAAAGCTGTCACTGCATCAGATCGGGAACAGCATTGCTGAGCAACTGAATCCAGCACGTTCTGGTTATACTGATCACTCGTCAAGTTCCCACGTATTGTCACCAAGTCGAGTTTACAGTAAAGAGAGACACAATATATAACAAACTTATTGATAACAAACTTATTGATAACAACTTCTTTTATTCGTGAATGCGACGTTTCGATGCAGATTCTATGGTGTTTTTTGAATGACCTGCCTTATAAAGCTTCAAACTGGAGTGAAATTCACGCATTTTTGTGTGAAACACAAAAACTTCATGCAAAAAACACGAAAAACATAAAAATGATTGCGTTTGGGCGATATGGTCAAGAATCAGCGGCAACAACGGCAAAACCATCATCGAATGCCTGGTTCTATAATGGTATACTTTGTTGTCCTAAAAGGAATGCATTTGGAACGTATGTTTTGAAAATAGTAACTTGCGTTTCTTTTGCGGTTCAGTATATGAAGAAAGAATCAGCTTTCCTCAGACCAATGACCGCCTCCGTGGTGTAGTGGTTAGAGCGTCCGCCCGGAGAGCGGAAGGTCGCGGGTTCGATCCCCGACCGCGTCATACCAAAAGACGTTAAAATATGGTACTTGTTGGTCCCTGTCTGGCGCTCGGCATTAATGGGTACAACAAGGACTGGTCGGCTCGAATACAGTATAATGTGTCTGAGTGGGGTATTCATGCTTCATTGTGGCATGGTATCTCAGTGGGCTAGCACTATAAAACCAGCTTAAGTCTGGGCTAGTACAAGCAGCCGCACATACACATACACACGCATGCACGTCGTCATATGAGCGAAATATTCTTAAGCACGACGTAAAACCCAATTTCACCTCACCTCACCTCAGACCAATGTATACTTCGCCAAGTCCCATGTTTCCGTGGTACCGTGGTAAACAGCAAACTCAGTAGAGAACGTTTGATGACCTTTCTAGAGCTGTACCCGCTCTCCTTGGGCGATTCCGGGCTGTTCTCGCAGATTCCCGGCTTAATGTTAACCAGTGGTGCTTCAGAATAGTGCTTGTGGCAAATGGTTGTCGTCGAGTGGGCCTGAGTACTGCCCTGTCTACAAGTCTGACTTTACCCTGGGTCTCCCAGTATGTGGGCGATCTTTCACCTAATTAGTTTTTATCTAATTTCCCTTTTATCTGACCCAACGACTGACAACTGTGGAGTGGACATTCATTTCCCGACCAATTGCTCTAAGGGACATGCCGTACGTTGTATATCTCTGGTCATCGGATAAGCTTCTTCGTACAATAGTGGCAGAAAAATCATTGAACATTGTAACCCGAGTATAGATTAGGTGTGCTCAATTGTTTTACAGTTGTATATGATTCGCTTAATGTTCGGTGGTTTTGAGAAAACGTACATAACCTTTCTCATGCCAATACACGATATGCCCTTTAGGCTGTAAATACACTGTAAACAGGGGGCAGCGAGGTAGCTAGTGGTTAATGCGTCCGCTCGTCATGCCGAAAGCCCGGGTTCGTTTCCCACATGGATACAATGTATGAAGCCCATTTCTGCCCCCGTAATATTGCTGGAATATTGCTAAAAGTGACGTAAAACCCATCTCACTCACTCACTCACTCACTGTAGACAGATGAATCCTTTTGTAAGAATTTATGCACAATATAATTCGCTATGAATGACATATACACGCTCCACGATGTACGCATGTATGACAGGGTCTTGGTGGCGACACTCTCCAAACTGCGCATTAACCGTCCTTGCTCCAGGTGACGCTTTAAGCCCCTCAAGACAGGTTGATTGTTCTGGGGACGTCAACAGCCATGTCCCTGTGGCAGCTGGATAGAACAAGGAACTTTATCGGTACATTCGTAAAATATATAATACTGAAGACATCAAATGCTGGATGAAACGGCTAAAGCTGGATGATTGAAGACAACGTTGAAATTAAACGCTAATAAAACAATCCTTTTGTCGGCTAACAGTTGAGACTTGGCAGCCTTGCCAAAGTCGTCAACGAGATAGAGTCAAGATACTGGTCACGTAATGGGCTCTAGCAAAAACAGTCACAAGCATAGACGTGACCATAAGCAGTGACTCGAGCCATTCAGCATTGACAACGAGGGCTATGACATGAGCGAGTCAGATTGCGACTATTTGTTTATGAGACGTCCCTTCTGTCAATGTCATTCCCAGTACCGTTGTGCAGCACGTGGCTTTGCGCTGTTCCTCCTCCCATTGTACCCCGTCCGTTAAAGATGCCAGCGTGTACACAAAGCACCATGCTAGTTTCTTAAATAACGTTTTTCTGTGACATGGACTGTTTTGACATTTATTGGACTATTTTGAATTTCATTTCACATAAATTTTTCTTGAGGAATGATGGGTTTTCATTTTGTTTATCATCACAATTGTACAGCAAATGAAAATTTTGCCTCGACTAACAGAAGCTCAAGGCAACATCGCCATCGGCCGACTGCAGTCAGGCGACTTGGCTTAAGCCTTCGACAGTTTTCTTTTCTATTATATATTTGAAAATCACTTTTAGTTTTATTGGCAGTGCATATCAAGTGCATTAAAAAGGGGTGACATAGCTCATTAACCCTATCAAACGTGGAGTAGTTTATACAGTATATGACTCAACAAGTTTATAAAATACCCCCAACGATTCCTAGCTGACGCAATATTTTTTTAAATAAGTACGTACATAAAGCCCCGTGATCGCTCAACCTGAAATAGCTGGAATGATGAACAGTCAAAGTAATTAACAGCAGATCAACTGTATGTGATTTATTTTATTTTATCATGAAATAGAGAAGAAAAATATAATGACAATGGATCTTGCTGACTGTTCTTTTCTAATGTTCAATTAAACATGTCTGTATTATAGAGCCATTGTTACGAACTTTACGGTATCTGAAGCACTAGTAATGCGTACTATGTCAAGTGCGAGGTTGACATTTGACACACTCTTGTCGAAGTGTGATTATGTGCCCCGAAGAAATAAGTGAATGACCTTTTTGTCATTATGATCAGCGCAGTGGGCAGCTAGTGACAGGACTGTCATATCATCAGCTGTTTTATGGGCTGTTGTACAATACAGTGTCTAAAGTACTTATCACACTGTACTACGTATCTCAAAGCAGCACTAAACGTAGCTCACTCACTTATTAACTGTTGATAGGCTCTCATATATTACAGACCGTTTGGATATGGTTGCTGATAGACTGAACTAAATTTAGGCAAGCGTTACTTTTGCAAGAGAGAAGTTGGCATCCCCACGGGCACCAGTTGTTGGATCAGGGTTACAGCAAGTCAGGTTTCTGTGAAGGTTTCAAGGAAAAGTTTCATGGTTGACATCACATGTGGCTGGGTAATTTGTTTAATATAATTGGTTCAGCCAAGACTTGGGTAAGAAATGTATTAACATGACCATCATGTTTGAAATAATGTGAATTTGTGCCGAAAATAGCTATGTTTGATTTTCAAAGATCATAGGTCTAACATACAATCAGCAGTTGTGTATACTACTCACAGTTTGCTTAGGATCAGGATTTGGTGGTATACGGATCATCCAACAAAAAAGGACTGCAGTGTCGCGAAACAGTGAATGTGTTAGCCCAGTAGATCCCCACGTTCATGACAGACGGGTAGAGGCATGCAGCCATGTGCAAGGATGTACTCGAGATTCTTGGGGCGGTGAAGTAGCCTAGTGGTTAAAGCGTGCGCTCGTCACGCCGGAGACCCGGGTTCGATTCCCCACATGGGTGCAATGTGTGAAACCCATTCCTGGTGTCCCCGCCGTGATATTGCTGGAATATTGCTAAAAGTGGCGTAAAACTAAACTCACTCACTCACTCGAGGTTCTTGAACAGCTGTTTGGATGTGTCCTGACAGAACGGTTAAGTGTCATTGTCAGAAAGCACTACAACATGTTCTGCCTAAAATCACAAGGAGAAGACATGTGCGGGACACATCCAAATTAGATGCATAAACGGCCGTTGGGGAATTGTGTCAGCTTGCCTGTGAGTTAGAATCCTCAGTGTATTGCTAATCATCACTTTACTGGGGACATATAGGTTGTGATGTGAAGGGGTGGGTGACCTTGTCATCATTTCGTGTCATCTTCTACACTTGAAAACGGGGAACTGATTTGTCATGGCGAAATATGCGAATCTCTTAGTCATACATAGTCATATCTAGATGCGAATTAACATGGATTAAGTTTCATAATCATCAAAATACAACAATCACAAACATTAGTCAGAATGTCCCAGATCATAATAGCAACTAGGTGAAAGTATATGATAAACAAAGCTTGTCGTAAGAGGCCACTGAATGGACGGTGTCAGGGATCATTGGCTGTCACTGTTTTCGTCCTGAGAGTTAATCACTGGATTATCTGGTAGAGTCTGTATGAATAGTTTTTACAGACCGGGGGCATATAGCTGGGGTATTACCGAGTGTATGGTTGACACATGTCATCGGTTCCCAATTGCGAAAATCGATGCTCATGCTGTTGATCACTGGATTGTCTGGTCCAGACTCGATTATTTACAGACCGCCGCCATATAGCTGGGATATTGCAGAGTGCGGCGTAAAACTAAACTCACTCACTCACTCACCGAGTATAATGTTAAAAGAAACCAACATTTGCACAGTGTACATTTTGATGTCCCTCATCAGTTGGATGAAACAATTCGTCGTAGCAGAGGCCTGTTGTAATATATTACAACGTATATGGATGCATAATGAATCAATGAATGCATTATCACCGAATCAAATAGAATTCAGATTTTGAGTTGGGGGGTTTACGTCACGTTAAGCAATGTTTCAACAATATCCTGGTGGGAGACCCCAGTAGTGGGTTTCACATTGTGTCATTGTTGGGAAATGGAAGAAGGCCTTTGGCGTGACGAGCGAACGCGTTTATCAGCTATGCCACCCTAACGCACTAACATCACATGAACATCTGACGATACGAATAGATTTCAGAAAATATATCTGACTTTTTATTCCGTAAATATTAAATCAATTTTACACCGAATTAGGGCATTGAGGTATGTGTCGCATCGTGACTATTTCTAGCTCTACCGCTTCCCCCACAATCCCCGTCAATAACATGCCATGTGAATGGCCTCGTCACCGTCACAGCGGATACCCTTCGCAATGCAATATTGTCAACGTGAATGAACATACATTAATGGCTTTAAATGTCAGCAATTGTCTGCAAGTAGGAGACTAGGCTCACGCTGACTCGAATGACTAAAATAACTAAAGATTGTTGCAATCGGTTGCTAAAGGCTGACGACACATCCACTACTTTGATATTCTAATATGGTAGTGTAGATTAAGAGGTGAGTTTAGTTTTACGCCGCTTTTAGCAATATTCCAGCGATATCACGGCAGAAGACACCAGAAATGGACTTCACGCATTGTACCCATGTGGGGAATCGAACCCGGGTCTTCGGCGTGACGAGCGAAAGATTTAACCACTGGACTACCGACCGCCCCATATTAAAAGGAGTTCAGGTGGACATCTAGTATAGACAGGAGCTTATTGATGTATATATTATCTTAAAGGAACTACGTTCCCGTTTTATATGTGTCAACGGCTTAATCCTGATCAGGATTCGATTCCCCACATTCATATAATGTATAAAGCCTGTTGTGGTGTCAACCGCTATGATGTTGCTGAAAAAAAGCGCTTAACACCGTATTCACTAACACGCTCAGTATAAGATACTGCAGTGACTAGATTTAGTTTTTACATTATGCCTTGGTTAGATATAGGATTGTTTCTGTTCTTTTGCTTTCAGTTCATTCCAATGTTGATATATGAACCAGGGGCGGATACAGCTATTTTAGAAAGGGGGGTGGGGGGGTGTTCCGCCTATGGGTAATCTTTGAAATGTGTCTTCTGCCTCTGAACGAGCGGTCTGATGCTCACGTGGTTACAACTTGTGATCGTCAGGTCTAGGATCAAGGTTTGATTCTCCGCCTTATCACAAACACTGGTATTAATCATGACCCGTTTAGTATGTACAAGGATACTGGAAGTAGTTAACGGATATTAATCGTTGTCTAAAGCATTTCTAAAGGACTAACTTTACTCAAGGACAAGACACAATCGTATGGAAAATCGTGGGAAAATATCGGCGTAGCTAATGTTCAGTGTAAGAAGCATGTTGATCTGATCTGTCATGCCCCCAACCCCCACCCACCTATAAAAAACCCAAACTCAACAAAAATTAAAAGAAAAGAAAACGAAACACAAAAACACCCGTACAAACCACATCAACCTACGTATGGAATATCGTTAGACAACGTACCGTATTCTTGTCGAGGTTTGACAGGAACCTTTGTATGAGATCAGAGTTTACTTATGAGAGTTTCCATATGAGAGTTTCCATAAATTACAGAATCACAGACCCATCAAATGCCCTCACACTCTCACCACATTTGTGAAATACTTTTTTCAGTTTGAATGAAACATTCGGATTGATGTGAAACAAACTCTGTGCTAATCGTTTACATTGTGTTAGTTGATGCCTGTGCAGGGATAGCTGCTATAGACGGCCGTCACTTTAATCACTATATAAATATGCTTGTAGTTTGAAAAAGAAATTTGACGAACATGATTTGCCTATGGGAAAGCCTTTCTAATTGTATTCACATGCATGGACAACGTTTCGACAATGTTTAGGAAGTTGTTGGTAAACTAATCTTTAGAATCTTGTGTATGCACAGTATCTATAATCCCCCAAGTCAATTAAAATATTGTGTGAGGTATATTTAAGTGTAATATTGTCAGTTTTATTTTTCCTGTTTGTGCCTAAATACACTTCCTTCGTTTGTGTTTTTTCTCTGTGTGTCTCTCAAATATGTCGTAGTTAGTGATCATGCTGTTGATCACTGGATTGTCTAGTCCAGACTCGATTATTTACAGACCGCCGCCATATAGCTGGAATATTGCTGAGTGCGGCGTAAAACTAAACTCACTCACTCACTCGTAGTCAGTGCTATAGCGATGGACAAATGTTACTGTTAGCTAAATATCAGTATAAAAACTCCTCATTTTATCAGTAAAGTACACGTTACAAGAACTGTTTAAACGGCAGGAATAACTAAACCAACCACCACTGGACACACTATGCGATATATAATAACTATATACCAATTATGTGTATAGGAAACATTTAGCCTCTGTTCAGAACTAATTGTTTAGCGTTGACATCACAAGCCACCGTGTTTTGACAATAGCAAGATCCAATCTACACCTTGCACATTTCACATAAAAATATCTGTCTTGTGAAACAGTTTACTAGATATGTATTAATTCTATTTCACGTAGAAACCCAAAAGTAGCGTTTAGTCCTTAGGATTGTTAGTATTTATAGTACAACATTAGTACTATTAGATGCACTGTATATAATAATATGTGTATATGTATATAGATGTATATGTTTGTATCTCTTCCTGTGTAGGCACAAGTACATCCACACCCACAGACACATCTGTAACTCAAAATATACCTGCGTGAAGAAGAGCCGCCATCGTTTCATGATTTTGATAAGTTTAGTTGGAAGATAAACAATAGAAATATATTATAATTAACCCAAATAAAGTTTATTTCTACCGAAATCAAAAATAATTATATTCCTTGCAAAAGAATTTATGTTCCCTAGTCTTCGCGTTGTGACATCTGATTGATCGCCTTCACTCGATATATTCCCATTGCTTTTCTTGCTGCTGTCAAAACTATTTCAGCTCATATTGATATGTACGAATATTTGTAAAGTCATTGTGTGAAAATTCAACATTTTCATCTGTGTTTTTTTTTTTATGGTGATGCCACGGCGAACGGAAGTTAGATTCTAGCATTAAATAGAAGCAGAGACCAACTGCAAGTTAGCACTCCACTAGGACGTCAGTTCACGTGATGACAATTCTTGCCAATTAACTCTCGGTAGTTTCCGGAACACGAGTGGTTTTTAAAGGTATTTGGCAATAAATGTTGACTTCATAAAAACCTTCTTGAAAATACTTGTTTCTATGTGCTTTATGAATGATTGGATTTCATTAAAGATTTCCTTTAAAGATCTGAATGGTATAATTCCTACTGACCGTTGATGCGTTGCTTTAAAATATCACTGTCTGTAGTTCCAGTAAACCAATCTCGTGTTGACCGAAACTGATAAAACGATGAAATAACGAAACGTCAGAGAAAAGAAACTTCGGTGACATTTTACGCCACATTGCAGTAAGAGACTGGGTCTTGGGCAGAAATAGCTCCTGTGTCTTCAGAGCTCCTTATAATACGTATTTGCTTGACATTTCTAGAATTTCGCTATGTAGCCTTATGCTTGAATGGAAACCAGCGCTGTTGTGCAGATACAAATGAATGTACCGCAAGGACAATATAGGCCTTTAATGTTTCAAATATTCTGTAAAATGATTCGGTGGACACCCAGTTTCTAGCACACGTGTACATACCGACATTGCGCCGACATGTACAAAGATACGTGAGTACCCACAAATATAAGAAATTGTGTATTATGAACGCTTTTGTGAAATGTGGTCAAAGTGGCAACAGAATGCATGTAGTTTGCCGCCTTTTGGATCCGAGTTGACATGATCACATATAATTCGACATGTGCTGCTTCCGTCGTTTGCACGAACTCTTCGCGATACATGTGGTATGACCGCCGTTTGCCCTGCCACAAACATGTATTGGTATGTTTGGATCCCAGTTTGAATCCCTGGATACACTTCTTAGTTTGTCATAACCACAAAATCCGTATCTGCGGTGTTTGCTAAAAATCGTAAGCATGAAGACCATAATCACTTCGGGCTTTTCACCAGTTCTCAGGGGTTTTGCCCCAAATCCAGAAAGTCCTCTTCAAATCGGCTTCATTTTAGACAACATTCTCTTTTAGTCTCAAATTATGGACTGTTCTGTTCACTTACTTATAGTAGATCGTATACGTTACCACAGATGCAATCTAATGTCTGATAAACTGATTGAACAATTGCAAAAAATGGATATCCGTGTGAGGTCAATGTCCCCAAACCAGAACCGACTTCAGGATAATATCATGTAAGTGAAATGTCCAGTTTCAATCTGATTGTCTGTGATGGATTACGTGGAATACTGCGTCACGGAAGTGGATAGATTCGGTGAAGGAGGTACTCTGATTGTGCTGGTATGGAATTATACCTTTGTTTGAGACTATTTTCACAACAATATGTCTACCCTAAATTGGTAATCAGTGAATATTCATTTTTTGTTGATTTCATCTTTCAAGTTTATTCATGATATCTACACAGATGCTCATGGCATACACCTGTCAAGAAGAAAATCTGGAAACGAGTATATACAGTACAACTCTGTATATGATGACCCGTGGGTTTCAGCAATCCATACTCGTCGAAAGAGGCGACCAACGTGAATATGTGGTCAGGCTTGCTGCCATGGCTGACACTGGTCATCGTATCCCTATTGCGTAGATCGATGCTCATGATGTCAATCACGGGATCGTATGTAGCCCTGCTCCAAGGCTGTACTGAAGGCTAAGCCCATGGATGCATAGTAATTCAAGTCAGTTCTAAATAAGCTTTAGAGGAGTATTTATATTTTTAGAAATTATCATTCAAACTATTAATTATTACCTTAGAGACTTGTGCAAGTCTAGATCGTATGGTCCAGATTCATTTATTTACAGACCGCCGCCATATAGCTGGAAACTCGGTTGCGGCATTAGACAAACAAACAAACAAAGGTCATACGACAGCACTGGCGCTGACAATTTGTCATCAAACAGGTGACTGGGACGTCCCTGCTCATAAAGTATACGTCAACGCCAGAAAACGCCAGTCTCGTTTGTCTCCCGGTAGAAACAGATTCTACTGGTTCTAAAGGGCAAAATATCGAGTGAAAGCATATCTGAAAACCACTGATGACACCAGGCGTTTGCGAAGAACACAATCGGAATATTATGTATACTAATACGACCAATGTTTTACACAGCGGACATGCTGTTTTATGTCGCCCCTACAGATTAATAACACAAACAATTTCGTTAAAGTCTGTTCCAAGTTGTTGTGTTGTCTTTGCTAAAACACATTGCCTGTTCTGATCGAAAGTGTGTTATGAAAATAATTCAAAGCGTTTGTGCAATGTGCTTAAGAAAGTACAACATCATCAACAAATAGTAGGATGAATAAAGCGATCGATATACCGCACCTTTAAACGTGGTTTACGTAACGCCATGTTAGGGATTAAGAACTGTTTGCGGTTGGCTTTACTGTTAGATTGTAATTTAAAATGGTCGGGGCAAAAAGGACACCAATACCACGTGGAAAATACTGTGTCACTGTGAATGTTGTACTGTGATTTACCGCTCCGGGGCATATGTGGAGATGGCCATTAACTTGTGGTATGCTGTTTGTTTCCTTGATAAATAGGACACCAGAAGGCAAACTTGTCAGTCTTCTATAAAGAAGATATATGTGTATGTGTGTTCCGTTATATTGACCTAGAAAACATACGCTTAAAGAATCAAGGATTGTTTCTCAGCATCAATTCATGTGTTTTTTACATGATTTACTGCGTATCAAACAAAGAATACTTTGACGAAACTGCCAGAATGATTGATAGCCGCAGATTTTATTGTGACCTATATCAGGATATGTATTACGAAGAATCAGTTGAAATATGCTTTATGCACAATTAGGCTGCTTAACACATGCTTTGCAGGAGAAGGTATAAAGTAACAGAGTAAAGCTAACAAACCCTTCACCTGTAACGAGTTAATGTAGTATAATGGTACTACAAAAAATAAATGTGTTTGAACTGTAGCAGTAAGTGGGTTGAGTTTGAATAGTATTAATGTTATAGCATGGCGTGTTCACAAATTTATAGACTAACAACTAGTCTCTGAAATGAACATAGTTTACAGAAAAAAGTTTTTAGTAAAAAAATAAATATAATGAAAAGGAACCCTGAGACTTTCTTCATTTCCTGAAGCTATGGAAATCTAGACTTGCCACATTTTCTAATCTTGCGTGGGCGTTCTTGGATATATTTGCTTCAGGGTCTGTATGACAGACAACAAATGTAGTACAGCCCTCAGTTTATTGTGAAACGGTCAAATGTATGTGGATGTACGCTCGTTGCCCTGGCGCAGTTACACAAGATACCTTACACTTTTCATCCATCAGTTCCACATAGCTTGCCTAGCCTAGCCACAGTCCCTGAACCACATCATTTTCCCAACTGCCTAGCCGTCCCGTCAATGCTAAAACCCTAAATGAAACAAGTCCAGATTTCCTCAGGTTTGGTCTGAATTTCCAATCTCAAAGGGGATACTTTTCAATTTAAATGGGTATATTTGTTAGATATATTCAGAGACTAAGCGCCAGTCTATCCTTCACCAAGAATTTAAGCATGGTGAGCGGTCTCTGTTTTACTCTCACAGGTAATGCTTGTGATAGTAGGTGCGTAATTGCTACATGGGCTTTCAGACAGTATACATTTTCAAATACGAGAACAGGAAGTGAACAAAAAGCATGCCAGCTGATCGACAGTGTACGTTTTCTGAAGAACTAGCTGCCGCTGTGTCAGCAGAAAGGATATTTCCTTAGTCCTGCCAGACAAGCTATTACAAGTAAGGGGACGGTGAGGGAGCCCTGTGGTTAAAACGTTCGCTCGTCACGCCGAAGACCCGGGTTCGATTCTCCACATGGTTACAATGTGCGGAGCCCATTCCGGGTGTCCCCCGCCGTGATATAGCTGGAATAATTGCTAGGAACGGTGAAAAACTAAACTCAAGTAACCCCGACTCCAGCATACTCTTTTTGTTAATATATGGTCTCTGATCCAACAGCAAATATATTTTGCAACGTGTTCAGTTATTATTTTCACATATTTCGCGTCCAGTTTTTATTGACTATTTCTCAGCACATACAACCATATCAACGTTATAGATGTAAAAGATTTCGTTTAGCCCCTCTAATATACTTGATATTTCAACTAACTTCTTGCCCACAAGACAACATCTGCAACCCATTCGGGGCTTACAGCTAATGTGTCCTAGATTCTGCCTCCTTGCAAACCACGGTGACACAGTAGAAAATGGAGCAACCTCCTCACAGCGATAAGTTCAGTAACTACCCTGTCAACAGGCATTCTGTGTCGCCACCCAGCAAGATAGTCCGCCTGGAGGTGCCGAAATCGTAAACTCTGCAACGCGGCACCATCTAGTCCTGTACCAGCCGCTGTGAAAGCTGTTTATTTATACCCCATGAAAACAAAACAAATCTACGTTGATATGAAAGCCAGTCTAGCCAGAAATCAGCAGGATTTCTATTTATAAGAAAACGTTTTTGATGAGAAAAATGTATTGTGGAATATACGATTCCAAAGACTATATGCTAGTAGATCCAGTGCAATGTACCAGCGTACATATGTTTATGATATCGAGATTCGCAGTAGGCTCCATGGAACTCTGATGGGATTACGTTTGTCTGCGTGCCGCATTCATCTGCATGTCGCGATCGGTACTGAGCATATATGTTACCATCACACGCACGCACGCACGCACGCGCACACACGCACACACACACACACACTCTCTCTCTCTATCGCTCCTTATTTAGATATCTAAATGTACGTAACTGATGATTATCCGAACAACAAACATACACATTCATCTGTTTTATACACACATACATGGGGACACCTATTTTCAGCACATTACTAATTACCAGCCTGCAAAAACCTCTCCTACCTGCAAAGCCATCTCCAGTACAATCATCAGACCTAAACGCCTAAAAGTAACGCAAGTTTCAATAATTCATACCATAAGATGGTAGAAATATCATGCGTGACGAGCAGTTTCAACGATACAAAAGAGACCAATCCAAGATAAAAAGAAATAATGGGACGTTTGTAGTCAACCTGTAAAGGATTGTCATGCGTGCACATTTCGTCCCATTATCTTGCTACAATTTGTTTGCTATTCACATTACCTACACTACATAACGGGAAACAAGGTAAAGGGGAAAGTGTCGTGCATTAGAACCATGCACCATCAATGGGGGTTAAAAATTACCTGTACATATCTGTATTGTATAGCCACACTCAAACGGATGAGAAACAGGTTAGCACTATATAAGAAATTTTGGCTTTACTCAAGGCTGTGGAACAGAAAAGTCTATATCATCCCATACGTTTGCCTTATGGAACAAGAAAACCAATGTTATGTTACGCTTCAAGTCTCCATAAACTGTTTTTGAAGGTAGCGAAATCTATTTTCTCAGATTACCCTTAACATGAGATCCAGAGGAGTTTTGGCATGTAAGACACAAATACTTACGATAGTATATGCTATGTACAGTACTGGGCCATAAGTATCCATTCTGAAACAAAACTGGTAATAATACCGGTTCAGTTACTTTAAGATCATGTCAACAGGCGCCTCTATGTACCGCTAGGAAGTACATAAGACTGACAGCTAGTCAGTGTTTCACGAGACAGGGATGAAGCGAAGATGAAGGAAGTTGGGGAATGCATCCATGTGAGATACTATAGTAGTTTAAGCACCATTGCGTATGGTTCAGGAATACCTGGTGTCATCACTTATTTTCAGTAATACATTTATATATATCATCACCTCTATTTTATCTGTTACGTTGAATGAAAATTCTCTGTCAGTGATCATCGAGAGTGATTATTCTCTGGCGTTGACGATCTGGATTTAGGATGTATTGCAATTCTAATTATCTCGTCTCCATCCTTTACCATACAAAGGGTGAAATAAAGGTGAAAATAAAATAAAGGTGCCGCTTTTCGCAATATTCGTAGGACACCAGAAATGGGCTTCACACATTGTACCCATGTGGGGAATCGAACCGGGTATTCGGCGTGACAAGCGAACACTTTAACGACTGGGCTACCCCACCGCCCCTGTGTTCATGACCCTGACAGTAATCAAAGCATATACCGTCACAATGCAGTCATATAATATAACGTGTAGTCTTTGTTAATTTCACAGTTATCCTGCTTAATTCTAATGTTGACCATAAATTCATTTCACCTGAAGAACACATGCACCACCCTATATCAGTTCAACGTACGCTTGTTTTTTATTTCGTTCTGATAAATTCATAACAATTGTCATAATCTACCTTGTTATCAACGCAGGAAAGGCGACAGAGTGGACGCCCATGTCACGAGCTATCATGTTTGAACCTATCTTTCACAGGGCGGGACACAGATCCCATTGGCTGTGAAGAGGTCCGAAAAACAAACCTTATCACTGTCCGATCAGACATGCGATTTACAGTGCACCAGTACATCGCCCTCGTGGATTGTGAATGAGATCGATTATTTCGATAAACTGATTTTAACATTTGGGACTCACTGTTCAGTTCTATAAATGGTGCCAAACTGACCATGCCATATATATAGTCTGTACCACCTATTTTAGGTGTATCTGAGCAAATTGTGAATTTGAGTGTAAGTAAAGTTAAGGCGAAGGGTTGATACGTATCCTACTTCCAATCTTATTTTATCTGCATCGGGGAAAACCAAAATGATATGGTTGTTTGTTTAGTTAGACGCCAGGTAGATACAAGCATGTCAATGAACCAAATACAAGCATGTCCATGAACCAAATACAGGCATGTCCATGAACCAAATACAAGCATGTCAATGAACCAAATACAAGCATGTCCATGAACCAAATACAAGCATGTCAATGAACCAAATACACGCATAGAAAACTACGTTTTATGCCCAAAGGAGTCAGCTTCTTCAGGTAACAGAGACTGAGATTGAATAATCTCTATTTCACGTTTCCTTTTTTCGTACTATTTTGAGGGAGTTGACGTTTTACGTTCCCTTTTCACTTGCTATTTGGAGGGAGTTGACGTTTTGCTTCCCTTTTCACTTGCTATTTGGAGGGAGTTGACGTTTTGCGTTCCCTTTTCACTTGCTATTTGGAGGGAGTTGACGTTTTGCTTCCCTTTTCACTTGCTATTTGGAGAGAGTTGACGTTTTGCGTTCCCTTTTCACTTGCTATTTGGAGGGAGTTGACGTTTTGCTTCCCTTTTCACTTGCTATTTTGAGGGAGTTGATGTTTTGCGTTCTCTTTTCACTTGCTATTTGGAGGGAGTTGACGTTTTGCGTTCCCTTTTCACTTCCTATTTGAAGGGAGTTGACATTTTGCGTTCAATTTCTACTTCCTAATTTGAGGGAGTTGACATTTTGCGTTCAATTTCTACTTCCTAATTTGAGGGAGTTGACATTTTGCGTTCAATTTCTACTTCCTAATTTGAGGGAGTTGACGTTTTGCGTTCAATTTTCACTTTCTATTTTGAGTGCGTTGGTGCTCTGTGTTTCCTTTTCCCTTGCTATTTTGGGGGCGGTGGGGTAGCCTAGTGGTTAAAGCGTTGGATCGTCACGCCGAAGACCCGGGTTCGATTCCCCACATGGGCACAATGTGTTAAGCCCATTTCTGGTGTCCCCCGCCGTGATATTGCTGGAATATTGCTAAAAGCGGCGTAAAACTAAACTCAGTCAGCCAGTCTTGCTATTTTGAATGCGATGACGTTACTGACATCGGGATGTGTCTAAGTAGACGTACTCAGGTTTTATTTAGTTTGCATTGTATACTATACTGATACCATGAGGAGGTCTAACGGATTACAACAGTTACGTCGCAATGCAACATCGTCAACAGTCCATTATCTAGCAGCAATGTCGTTAGACTGGGTTTTTTTCCAGTACGTAGATCACGTACATATGTTTTGCAAATGATATCCACTTCTATATTACTTTGTAATTGTGTCTCTGAATGAACATTTCGCGTATCTAAACATTAAATATTTTGAAATAATTTCCACGTCCGTGATATTCCGTAGCAGTACGTAAATATCCATTTTACTCTCTGGGATCCACCATTAATATATATATTCATTCACTCCTTCTGGAACAAATTCTTATTTCTCCTGACCAATGAATAAAATATATCAAATAGACGATCGCTTTACAAACAACATATACGTGTTCATTTGTCAATAACAATCTATATATGCTGTTTATGATCTGATCATGATAAACGTGTTGATGTGGGTTGATATATATAATACAAGAAACGCATTTCGGACAAATTGTGAATAAAAGTAATTCCTCACACATTGTAGGCGGGTGTATTTTTTTTATCGTGACGAAATTGTTTGGTATCCTGAATTTAAGTCCGAAATATATTTCCATGCTGTTGTTTTACGGTGGATGCTGAAATCGAAATATTTCATGAAGCAATGACAATGAATGTGATTTTCAGTCATGTAAACATACAGTAGGACACAAACAAGGGAATTTGACATACGGCGTGTAGCTTTAACTCCTACACTAAGATTCTGTGAAGCAACAAACTGTTTTCATTTTGCCTGTTGTCTGTAAGCTCCTGTCTCCCGGAAATGAATCCATCGCTAAACACTTACTATAAGCCACACAAATGCCTGTAAAAGGGAATTGCTCGTGTCAAGGCCACTCTCCAGCTAACGCAAGCGAATCCGCCATTCAACAGGCAGACGACACGGCTTAGCCAATCAGAATCGTCACGTGACTAGCGAGGAACTAAAATCGACAGGTATGATGTCACTGAGCTCAAAGCTTGTCCGGCTTCACGAGAAGGTAGAGCGAGAAAAGACGGCTGGTCCGTCTTAAGCCGAGTTCCTAGGATTTTTATTTTTTAATGTCTTAGAGTTTACACACACACAATGGCTCCAAGTCCTGTAGAAGAGCTGGTTCTCTATGATCTTGATAGGTAAGTGTTGTTTGATTTGACGTGTGGGATACGGGATTCTACGTTGTGTGAATGTGTGTGTGTACAGTGAGGTGCTTTCATTTCTACCACACACGCCCACGGGTTTATGGTCGATACTCTCGTCGGATACCTATTTGTCTATATACACGGGGTGTTTATTTTGACTATCGATGTGAGTCTAGTCTATTAACTCGACGTATTTGCTCAATCCCAGGAGGTTTACTTGCACCACTCCTGGAATTAACTTTATCTCTTTTTTCAGGTTGACATAACAAACTACTAAAAAGCTATAAACATTACTCTCCCACGTTCCAAACGGTTTCAAATCGCCCGATTCCACTCATTAAGTCGATCTGGATAGTTTCTGTTGTCATCAGAAATAGTTTAATAGTGTTTTATTTTGTTCAGATCCAACAAAGGGGCTTCAAAACAACGGCGAGATCAGATTAACGCTGAGATAGCCGTCATGAGAGACCTGTTGCCCCTTCCCGAGTCCGCCCGTCAACGCTTGTCCCAACTTCAAATCATGTCCCTGAGTTGCGTTTATATTAGGAAATGCAACGTACTTGACAAATGTAAGTGGAAATAATTGTTCTGTTTTGATGTCAGAACGTATAGAAAATTGTAAAAAAGTGCTTCTCATTTTAAAACGTATTTTTAAGTAACTTTATGACATGTCATCATTTTCATTCGAATTTAAAGGTACTTAAAATGCTGTCTTGATATTTGTTCTGGTCAAAACACGTTTATATATACTTAAAAACAGTGTTGATAAGATTAAATGTCTAAACTCTATGTATAACATTTGGTAAAAGCCTGTACCTATCTCTTCGTACAACACTGTCTGGACATGTTTTGACCACTTATTTCAACTCGAGTGACGTATTGTGTTGATAACTTATTTATCAATGTTATGAAGTTATTTGGGGAAAACAAGACTGAAATAAGTAACATGATATCTATGGAGGTCATCGAATTAGAATTTAGTTTAATGACGTTTTAAGGTCTTGTTTCACGAGAACTTGTTTCCATCTTTCAGTGTTTCGATCCAGTCGCCAGCCTGGAAAAGACAACCTCAACGTTCCCTCGTGTGATTTTTTCCAGGTAAGTTTGAAGTTCGTTTTCCAAATCTCCCCGGATTTCACTCTACCTTGCCACTGTACCTTTTATTTACGTTCGCTATGCCACTCTCTCCGCGTCCGTGGCCTGAACAATCCCAGGTTGCGCTTAGTAATACCGCTATTTATACTCGACCGGTTTGGCGGGCGGCAACAGACCCCGCTTTGAGAAATCTGTCGGTCTGTGTCCGGGACATTTCCCAGTTATTCGCTTATTAAATATCACAATATGAAAGGACAATTTACGTTGATCAGTTAATCGTATCGCTACATGGGGTCAGAACTGTTACTGAGCTGAAAGTTGTCGATTAACTTTGCCTAGATGTGTATGTTCTATTCTTAGATATTTGACGTCATATGGGTATCAGGTTAACAGTTTAGGTATACGGCCACGGTTTAAATTCTTGTCGGAATGTTTCACAAGTGAGCAATAAAAGCAGATGCCAGGGGTTATTGCGAGGAGGACCTCAGACACTGTGACGTCATTTCTGCCATCTGACACGTTGATATGGCCTTTTAATTACCCCATTGTGCCACTCACAGTTTAATGAAATTGTTCTAGTGTGGCAACTCGCATCTTATTTTCTGCTTAAGGCGTATTATTTTGCTATACAAACAACTTTGAAATTATTTTTTCAAATTGAGTATAAATGAACTTTGTAAAGCTGCTGCCTATTTCATATTCGTTTTCGGCACTATGACCTCATGTTTCGTTGAAATGACACCTGTGTGAATGCCATTCTAATTTACCTGCGTGAAGTAATTTTATCGATGTTTAAGTGTGGAAACGTTGTGAATTTCCCCTGTCGTGCCATATCTTCCTGGTAAAGGTATTGATTTTTCTAGCTAGATAGATACTATTCTTTATACGCACACTAGGGTCGATTGACGAGCTCGCGGGGTATTTATGAATTTATCGACGTACACATTGTGGCGCGATGACGCATCAATACCTAGATCGCCTGATATCTACAAGTGTCGATTCCCTGCAGTACGAACGAATGAAATCTATTGATTTTGTTTTAGCTATGGCTCATTGGGACATTTATGGTGGTTTTATGCAACATGTATGCTATATTAACGCCTTAGATATTATTGTTTGTATCTCGTATATTATTTAACTGGCATTTTGACTTGGGCCTTGTTGGCATTTCTTTAAAACATATCTTAAGTAAGTAGATACATTGAGTATATTTCAAAAGAAATTAAACCCAAACAAATTCAGCAGACTGGTATTTGTTAAAGACAAAATGTCTGATATTGTGATGTATTATTAATTGACCTCATTGCGATAGTAGTTTCATACTGATAGCAAGGGCAAACAGTATTGAATGCGAGAGATAGCCATATTTGGGGAGTGGAAAAGTCAAATGTTATCACGTCAGTTACCAAAATGTGGAGCCCGTGCGTTCCAGAACTCAACAAGGACCAGTAGATAACAACAAACATATGTAGAAAATCTCATAAAAGTGGGACCACAATCTCTTTGCTTTAAAGATAGGCCAACAGCGAACCCACATATGCAAGCAATTGTAGGTGACCTTTTCCACGTAGTTAGATAAGCCCACCAATCTAGGAGGTTGAAGTTTAATACGATAAAACCTGCTCACAGTCTGTCCTTGTTGCTGAGGTAGAACTGTATTTTGAAAACGCCCCCTCTGCTTTCCATTACCACAAGCATTGTAGTCTGAGAGAGGAAACGTAGCTTGGTGTTTGGCATTATACGTGAAAGTTGGTTGGTGATATATACCAAACTCTGACTCAGTCACACACACGCACGCACGCACGCACGCATACACACAAACACATAGTATCATCAAATGCATATGTGCATTTAAAAGGTATACATACAATAGCTGTGTACACTCTCTTACAGGTGATACTCAAATGTTGTGTTTATAGCATTATGTCATGTCATAGGTGCATCTATCTTCAGATTCAGTTTGTATTGTCCTTACATGTAAATAGCATACCGATTATTACATCAGAAACAAGGAAAAGACTTCAACATATTTATTTCCTTCCAGGCTCTGACTGGCTTTTTGTTGATCGCAACCAGGGAAGGAAAACTGGTTTATATCTCAGAAAATGTGACCGACTATCTGGGTCATTCTATGGTGAGTATCAAAATAGCATTGTTCCCGAAAATTATTGAGTTCGTACTTTGTCGATATTAATTTTCGTCCTGAAAGTATATATTACATTTCTTATTAAAAATATTCTTATTAAATATTGAAAAGGGAAAGTTAGGATAGGATAACTTTCAGAAAACACAACCAAACATCATGCAATAGTGTGTATGTCGATTATGTTGTGTAACTAAAGATGGTGATGTTAACCTCAGTCATGACTCACAGTAAACCTCTTGTACATTTCAGGTTGACATGAAGACCCAGGGGGACAGTTTGTATGACATTGTGGACAAGCGTGACCACGGGACGGTACAGGCCCAACTTCTACAGGCAGGGACAGACAGCGAGGGGGACACGCGGGACGTGGCCTTCTTCTGTCGCATGAATATGTCCAGGAGTCTAAAACGCCAGGCTGGTTTCGGGGATGTGAAGGTAAGCTTCACTCCCTTCTTTTGGAGAGTATGTGGAATGAATTTCATGGATTGTTTTTGTTTCTTTACAAAACCATCCAACATTTGATCTAGAACTGTGAGAATCAAAGACGGTGCGATTGTTTTTTATACTCTGTTGCCTCGCCTTTTTTCTCGATGACCAGGAATAATGTTATATAGGTGAGCTTCAAAGCCACCAACCATTATTCTAAATTTAATATTTTGTGGGCGAAAGTTTAGTTTGGGAACCGTGTTCATTAGGTATCAGTGTCAACAGGTTTAGCATGGGAGTGAAATTTCCTTTGCTGTTGTTAGCACTGTTTTAGAATTAAGTAGGCAGATTGGAAGCGTATGATACTTCGTTCAATTTAGTTTAGGCTTGGATGGTTACACAAATTCTTTGTATCAGGTGGGTTACTGATCCATGAAACCGAGCGGAATATATCAGGGTTGATAGAAAACACATGCATCTATCGCTTGCGGTTCAGAAGTGCATGTTGATGTGCTGAAACCTAACGTAGAAGTTCGTTCCACTCCAGTAACAAGAATAATTGGGAGCAAAATATTTCAAAGTCTGTCATGCGGAATTCAGCGTGTCAGATTTCACTTGCTTTTCGGTGGGATAACATTCTACAACAGGCCGCATTTTCCCTACACCAACGTGTTTACTTAGGAGTCCCATACAGAGGTCATGTGAAAGTTTTAAGTGAGAAACTAGCAAGAACCTGCACAGGAAACGTATAACAAGATAATACTTCAAACTCCTGATATAAAAATGAACACTGGTAAATGAAATTACATGGATAATAATGTTTTTTGAAACAAGACGGGTCACCACGTTTCCAACAAAGCTGACAATCAAAGTGAGCATCCCTTTGATATTGGGCTAGGCTATCTGTTAATCCTGTAAGACAATATCTGTCATAATTTTGTGTCAGTCTAATGACGTTGATGCATTGATTACAAGTTAGTGGGAAGAAATACAGAGGTCGCGCACTGCGATACATAACGATACCCCTGACATGCCGATCATTATGACGGATAGAAGACGGCTATTGGCAATCTCACAGCCGTTTGATGTACCTCACAACAGAGGATTCTGACACCTGCCTTCATCAACAGCTCGTATACAAGTCTTTCTTTTGTTCACGGCCGTAATAAATTTGGTAGTGTAATTGTTCCAGTTACCACGGACAATAGGTTATGGTTTTATAGGAGATATAGAGATTATTAACCGAGTCTGTTTCCGTATCATTATCATATATTAGGAATAAGAATCGTATAATTGAATAATATTTTTTTTGTTCTTAATATATGATATAAATGAAACGGAAGCACAGGAGGTTAATAATCCCTTTATCATAAAATGTCATTCTTAAAATTATTTTTAAAAAGAAGCAAAAAAGAGCATTCACGTAAGAATACTTAGCGGTGCACCAAGGTGAAGGTCGTTCATGACAGCTGCATATGGTTGTGACTAGTCGCTAATAACTCTTGCTTAAACAAGATCTTTCTGTTTAAAAGAACAACAGAATCGGGCAGTTTTCAACAAAACATTTTTAATATGTGTATTGACCCAATTTGCATATTTATCAAATTTGGATACCAAATTTATCAGATTGCTTTATTGCACAGGTAACACCCTCCATCATATTATAAATAGAGTTATTCAATGTGAAGAGCTTTCCTGATAAACACTCACCATATATGTTAGCAATGACTTGTGGATTCAGTGAAACCTCAGTACTTGTAACTCGATACATATATGTTACGCGATGCTCTCTGTATTTCAACCCTCACAGCAGGACCTTCTAATGCTGTTGGGTTATGAGTACAATTACTGTCAAATGTATCATTTGATGTGGATTACCATTTCTGTTAGGCGTGCTGGTTAATACACTCAAGTTGGGTACTTACAGTTCAATTTATGCTTCAAATAGTACAGTTTTCTTTTCCTTGTAAATTGTTTATTCATTATCTTTTGGTACGTAACCAGGGATTTGAGTTTTGTTTTGAGTTTGAAGTGAATATTTTCTTCAACAATCCCTTATGAAATTGTCCACCCTTTTCAAAACATGCACTGTATTCAGACCACGCCGTTGTAATTTCGCACATGTATGTATATTCACACACACACACACACACACACGTCTATACTAAAGTTTGACCTAAGTGTCGGTGATAAATGAAACTCGGTATGTTACCATGGCTACACTGACGTCATAACAGCGAACAACTTCTTGATAGTCTGACATAAGGGAGAATCATCGCCCATTTTTCTAAACTGACACACTAAGTCGCCTGTGACACACAAACGCTATAAAAACGTTATATTTATTCAAAATGCCTGCGTCACTTGAAATCTAAATATGAAGACTTTTAGTTTAAGGGGACATAATACTGCCGTGTCATGCTCTACTTGACATCGAGACTAGGATTTATGGCCATTCTTCGAAGAGGGAAACAATTTAAGCCATTGTCAAGCGCTGCGCTGCTTTCCTAACGGAAGCAATATTTTATGTGTCATATGTCGTATGAGCTGTGGCTTCACAACACTGCGATGTAGAATAGGAAACAGTGTTGACAAGTGATATTTAGACAGTCATTACCAGTCATACATGGTGAACTAAATTAATAATAAAACTGAGTAATTAAGAAACACTTCAGACGATAAATGTTAGATTAATGTGTATTGTAGTCCCTATGGTAGTACTTAATAGTTTAAATGAAAATTTCTAAAAAAACTATAAATAGCCGACTGCCTAGACTTGCCTCTTAAAATGATAGAATTATTATATTTCTATGGGCTAGCATTCAGTACAGCCTTGGATCAAGGTTATGAGTATCGTACATAAATAAATGCATCCATTAGTGCTTCTGGCTCCAGACTTCTGTGAAGTCTTATATAAATCCTAGGCGTTGCTCCACCATATTTACTCAGTACATATCAATGTGTGCACATGTCATTATCAGCGATCCCGCATACAGTGGGTTAACTGTTACATATATAATGCTGACACAGAACACGTGGTGATCCAATCTATGTCAGCTAGGTAACAGCCTGTCCCGTCGTGCTCAGATGGAGCTGGTCTCTTAGCCCTAGGCTTGCTATCTATATCGCCCTTGTCAGAGTGATGGAGTATAACTAAACTAAGACGGGACTTTACTTCTTCCCACTTTATAGTTTAGATTGATGTAGTTTATATGTGTCAAGATACTGGCTTTATGCAGCCATGGCCCCAGGAGTAACTTTATCCCCCAAGAAACGATAACTAAACATCTCTATATATAAACGATATGATGTCAGCTAGAGACATGGGCTTCTAGTTTTACCGCTTACAGAGAAGGGAGTGTTATGTAATAGCGGTCACATGAGCAGTTCTACATGTGTAACGCGTTAGTGTTGTCTCTGTGAAAAAACTGGTTGATGAAATACTGCCTGTCTACTTAAACCGCTTGATGGCGGCTGGTTGCTGCAGGGATAAAGCAAGCATAAATATATTCAATGATAAATGAATTTTACAAAACGCATGATCAAATCGAAACAGTTGTATCATTTCTATTTTGGATTTTGAAGATGAACCTATTCTTTTTCGTTTGTTTGATTGTTCGTATTTTTCCATTGACAGGTGATGTATGTGAAGGGTCACTTCGTGTCTCACCCTGGCCCGGAGTCGAGCAGTGAGCAGCAGCTGGTATTCATGGGAACATGCACACCTCTCATCACCCCCGACTTAAAAGAAAATCTGATCCAAAACAACACGATGGTCTTCAAGACAGTCCATCAGCTCGATCTCAGCTTCTTGGAAGTTTCACACACGTAGGTTTTCCACACACAAAATTCGACTTGCTCCCTGACGATCAGTCAAACGTTCGATTTCAATTGTTCACGTCACAACTCGCAGGTTTTGTGACCCGGATACATACAATGTCGACAAGCTATATGAACAATTTTGTCATGCATCACATGATCTGGGTTGGACTTTTATAGCTCAGTCGGTAGTCTTGAGAAATACTTATCATTGATATCGGAATAGTCACTGAAAGATCTTAACATATCCAATCAGTAGCTGTATCATTAGTCAATATCTTTCCTTGATAGATGGTAATGGTGGACATGATTCTAAGTAACAGGTACCTTTGTATGACTCCTGTCAGTGTTTGGTTCAAATTGAAGCTTTTACCGCTTATTGCTTGAATATTACTGAGTGAGAATAAACACGAGTCCTGTATAGTAAACATATTGATTATTTTTTCAGGGCCGAGTACCACCTTGGGTACAGCAATGGGGAACTGTTCCGTCGATCTTGGTACAGTCTTCTTCATCCCGAGGACCTGCAGGAGGCCAGAGATAAACACGTGCAGTGTAAGTAGGCCCTGTATTGCACACTGCTGGTTCTATTTCCATAAATATAATCCATAAATATAATGAAGTCAGTCACACTATGCTTTGCTCGGTTACTGTTATTTACAGCATTGTGAATGAAACTTTTCATTTTACGTCCTTGTTTCCAGTGATCCGCTCCAATCACGAGATGGGATGCATGATGATTGTGAGAATGATCCGGGCAGATAATTCCATCTTCTGGGTGAATGTTGTCATGCATATCAAGCAGGCGTCTGTATCCAACAGCGATGACCCAGTCATCGTGTGCGTCAACCAGGTTATCAGGTGCGTTCGATTTCCTCTCTAATAGACCTTAATTACACCTGAAAGCTAGCCTCGCGCGTTATTGATGATCATTATTTTAGTGTTGTAAAGGCTTTATGATCATGTTGTTGAGCTGATTGGCATTTCGCGAACAATAATGTATCTTGTTTGGCTATTTAGTAGTTTTGAGTTAAATATTATATACTGTCGTTGTGAATTTCTCATGATTGTGTATACTTTCATTTCAGCGAGCAAGAGGCGTACCAATTCAAACTGCAGAGTCAGATGTTCCAGTTCTATCCTCCACGCGGTGAACCCTGGCAACAAACAGTGCCATGTCCAACTATGGTTCAAGAACAGGACACCAGGTGGCTTCAACCCAGTTCTGGCTTCCAGGCCTCTACCAGAATGAGGACAACACAGGCTGGACCTGTTTATGCTCCTCAGAGTGGCTGCCAGACTGGAACTTTTATGCCTTACATCGACCCAAGACTGAGGCGAGGTGATCAGCTGAAAAACGGTGGATCTGGTCAGACTGAGCGATTGAAGGAGATGCTGAAGAGAAAGATCAAAGGACCCTGTAAACCAACAGCTAAGGTTCCAAGACTCTCTCCCAGTGGGAATGATGACAAACTCTCTGGTCAAGGTTTCGATTTCGGTTCAAGTAGTTTCATGATTCCCAACCTGGATAATTTCCGTGATTCCTTCCCAGCACTCTCTGTCGCTCAGGGCGGATGGGCTGAGCCTACACAGGTGATCTCTCAGAGTAACAACGTTTTCTCTGCAGTGGCTCTCCAGCAAAAGAAGAACATCTTGATGGAACCCAGTTCACTCAGTCCAGGCTCTATGCTACAGGAACAAGTGGTTCCTGATGTCAATGCCCTCCCAGAATCTTATCTGACACCAGATCCATCCCCAGCCTCCTCGCCTGATCCAAACAGCAAGGTCTTCAAAGTTGATGTAATCACTCCATCTAAGTCAACTCCGTTATGCCCCAAGACTATCATCGATGAGCTAAAACAACTGGCCAACTGCGGACCGAAGATAAAATCTGAACCTCTGCCCACAACACCCGCCAAGAAGAGGAAAGAACTTCCAGTCATCGATCCATTTGAAATTGAGTCGTTCTTTTGGGATTTTGACATTTCTAAACCAAACCTACAGCGTCCTGAAGATGCCAAGGTCAGCCTTCCATGTCATGAAGTGTCGAAGAAGGTTGAGAGCATCCAAGTCAAACCCAAGAAAAACCTTCCACTGATCGACGCAACGGAGCTAGAGGAATTCTTCAACCACTTCAATGGGGAAAACACTCCATATATTGACGCCCAGATGTTGGTCGACTCTGCGGGGACCTTCTTTGAGCAGCAGGCTCTGGTCAAAGAAGAAGATTGCCACCCGGTTATCAAAGTTGAATGCTCTAATAGCCCAGCTTCTCAAAGTATGTCTCCATTTTCAATGACGTCATGTGAATTGTCAGAGGAAGAGGAGCTTATTGAGGAGCTTGCATCTACCCCGATGGAGATGACCCTGTCTGTGACCGTCAAGGACGAGTATCTGCCTCTCAGCACCCCAAAGCCATGTGGGTCCTACGAGGAGGAGGATTTCTTTCAAATCCAGAAACTGCTGACATCCCTGGCTCCAACTAGTGGTAGGTACCACTGCGAAGTTTCAATTTAATTAATTTAAATAACAACAGCAATAACAACACTATTAAGAACAATCTTCTTTATTATCTTATGTTATTATTTATTAAATGTATTCATATTAACGTCCCAGCTTCATGACAGTCTATTACTTGTGCAAAGAACTAAATACTTACGATTGTCTTTCTCTTTTTCCACAGGCGCCATTGCTCTATCTGAAGAAACCCAGTAGGCCAAGTGTGTAAGCTTGACTTACAACTGTTATTTAGTGTATGGCATATTGCCATGTCAACAACACCCCGCTTGGACAGTTGTCCATTTGAGGTGTCGCTGCTGGTCAGCCATATATAATTATTACATCCCGCTGGACGGGCCTTGTTGCCATGCCAACATATATGGACCCTGAATATGTCGCTGCTGGACAGTCACGTGTTGATTTGGCGCTTTGAGCAGCCTTACTTCATGCTCCCCTGCAGGTCAGGCTATGTGCTGAGTGCTTGAAGCACTGGACTTTTTCGTGCTAGTCTACATGGACTTTAGTAACTTGAGACAATACGTCTTGAACAGCCCTGTGAGAAGGTCGATGATTTAGTGCACTGACTTGAGTTTGCATTCTTGAAGACTACTACTAGTAGAGATTTGGTTTTGTTGGGAAGATTGTGTTTGTTACTAGTTACAAACAAAGCATCACTGCATTGAATGCACGATGGTACTCACTTTGTTAGCATTTTATTTGGTATATTGTTATTGTTTGTACCGGTTATCTGTCACCTCATGTCATGTTTTATACACAAACTGCTGGTCAGTAAGTCACCATGCCCTGCAGGTCAGTGGTTAATAATCATTGCAGGTCATTGATTATCTTGTTAATTACCTTTATAATCACATTGTATTCATCTCATGTCATGCCCTCATCGTAATACTATTTGAATGTATATTATACATTTACCCGTTGGATATAAGAGCTACAGCTAATTACCAGAACGTTCTTAGATGTACGCGCTGCATTATATCGTAAAGAACAACCGATATAATGTCATAACACATCCCCACTACCGATATAATGTCATAACACATCCCCATTATTCATTAACCCAGACTCAGTGACCAACGTGTTGATACGTCGCCGGTCGACAGCAATTATATTATTGATTAATATACAGTCATTTAACCTATATGGAGGCAAGGTTATTTATCAACTCTCCCATGAGATTAGATGTTTCCAATCCAGTGTATATGAGCTCCTTTGTATAAGTCAACTTCATCAGCTGTTTTCGCATTCCTGTGTTTTTGGTCCGTAGCCATGTTGTTTAGTTCCCATGCATGCTATTTTTGTGTAGAAGATAAACTTTGTCTAAGGATGGCATTCCGAAAGGGACAATATCTTTGTCACAGAAAGAGGGTAAGGTGTAGTTCCCATGAACATGAGCCGGTCTCATGTAGTGGGAAAGGTACTTTACACGTTTCAAATTTGGATCTTTAGGGAGTAACTGGAGACGTCAAACTTCTTAATCAGTACCAGTGTACCGAGCCGGTCTCGTTCTGGGATTGACATTAGGAAGTTTGAGGTGATCAGTCTTTCCCTCTAAACCAATAAGAGCAATATTTCATGTTTGTGTATTTTCCTTATCAGTCTACTGAGGGTGCGCGATGTGGTCAATGTTGAAATATTCTCTTCTATCCAGTGTTGATTAACATTGACACGTGTGTTTAAATGGCTGGCCTGTTTAAGCGTTGTGTTGTCTTGTTGATCAATACTGCGACTGCCCGATCATGGCAACGTGATACACTCGAAAAGCGGTTGTACTAGGCTGGTTCTAGCTCCAACTGTTGAGTGGAAAAGGGCTTCAGTTTCTCGCCTCCACGCTTCATGCTTTATCAAGATGGCGTCTTGATTGTGAGTCAAGCAGACGGCGTTTTGAAAAGATGTTTTGTCGCGGCTGCAAACTCCCGCTGTTTTGCTGTCGCTTACTGCCTCAGAAACAGCTGTTGAAGTTGACATTAGCACAAAAAGTGATTTGAAATGGCAGTGCCTTGGAATTTTTGCCAAAGTGCTTTTTTGAACGAGATATATTTTTGAGATAATCTTCGTTGTAGAAAACACTTGTAGATTTGACCAAGTGTGCATAGATGTGGTCGGGGCAACATGTCCACAAAGAAGGAAAGTGCCTTTGATATGAAATTTAATTTCTCCGAATTATGACGCTGATTCGTCATAATGACCACGTCACGGAACAGGCTTTGTACTGTTATCATGTTTGTTTGCGATGAAATAAGCTTAAATATTAAATAAATAATCTGTGTCATCATCGATATGTTGTGTTATTTTCATAACTTTCTACGCACTGAATGTCCTATACACTGTCACACTACAGCATTCTAGAATATATCTCTCTCCCCCCTCCCTCTGTGTTTCTGTGTGAGCTGAGATGGGAATGGGTGTGAGTTCAAATAGTTTTCGTTGCTATTCACTCTGAAGATCGGATTAATGGTGTTGTCTTACTTATAGTGTCAGTCAATTAAGTTCACATTTCTTCCCCCTATCACCGATCTGGTGTCTAAGTGTAAGATCAAGAGGGTGTTGATTGTTACTTCTAAGATGTGTTCAAGATCACTCGTTTTAGAAATGTGGCTGATGTATGGTTTGGGAGGCAATTAACTAGATAAAAGCAGCATGAGACCCTGTGCCCATGAAGATAGTGACAAAAACTCAACGAAAGTGACAAACGGCCTAGGAATGTGCACAGGGCAAGGATGTATACAGGATTCTCGGTTAGTGACGAACGACAACTATGGATGTAAATACGACTACTCGTTAGTGACGAACGACAAATACGGATGCAAACGCCTCTCCTCGTTAGTGACGAAAGTCAAATATGGATGTAAACACGATTTATTGTTTGTGACTAAAGACAAATACGGATGTGAACACCTCTCCCCGTTAGTGACGAACGTCAAATACGGATGTAAACACCACTCCCCTTTAGTGACGAACGTCAAATATGGATGTAAACACCACTCCACGTTAGTGACGAACGTCAAATATGGATGTCAACACGACTTATCGTTAGTGACGAACGACAAATACGGATGCAAACGCATCTCCTCGTTAGTGACGAACGTCAAATATGGATGTAAACACCACTCCACGTAAGTGGCGAACGTCAAATATGGATGTAAACACGACTTATCATTAGTGACGAATGACAAATACGGATGTAAACACAGCTCCCCTTTAGTGACGAACGTCAAATATGGATGTAAACACCACTCCACGTTAGTGACGAACGTCAAATATGGATGTAAACACGACTTCTCGTTAGTGACGAATGACAAATATGGATGTAAACACCTCTCCCCGTTAGTGACGAACGTCAGATGTGGATGTAAACACCACTCCCAGTTAGTGACGAACGTCAAATATGGATGTAGACACGACTTTCGTTAGTGACGACTTCGGATGTCGTTAGTGACGAACGACAAATACGGATGTAAACACCTCTCCCCGTTAGTGACGAACGTCAAATATGGATGTAAACACGACTCCACGTTAGTGACGAACGTCAAATATGGATGTAAACACCACTCCACGTTAGTGACGAACGTCAAATATGGATGTAAACACCACTCCACGTTAGTGACGAACGTCAAATATGGATGTAAACACGACTTTCGTTAGTGACGAACGACAAATACGGATGTAAACACAGCTCCCCTTTAGTGACGAACGTCAAATATGGATGTAAACACCTCTCCACGTTTGTGACGAACGTCAGATATGGATGTAAACACCACTCCACGTTAGTGACGAACGTCAAATATGGATGTAAACACGACTTATTGTTAGTGACGAAAGACAAATACGGATGTAAACACAGCTCCCCTTTAGTGACGAACGTAAAATATGGATGTAAACACCACTCCACGTTAGTGACGAACGTCAAATATGGATGTAAACACGACTTATCGTTAGTGACGAACGACAAATACGGATGTAAACACCGCTCCCCTTTAGTGACGAACGACAAATACGGATGTAAACACCTCTCCCCTTTAGTGACGAAGGACAAATACGAATGTAACCACCACTCCTTGTTAGTGACTAAAAGGATGTACACAGGACACTACGAATGTCACAAACTGTGTATTAGGATGTACAGAAGACACCCATCAGTGACAATATATGATAAGGTAATTATACACTCTGGACACTATGTAAACATACAATAGATAGCGACGTACACAGGGCACCACGTAGGTAGGTGACGAACGGTAGATACGGACGTATAACAGGACATGTGCACAGAACGTAAGTCACCTGTATTTACTATTTCTAACCTCCACTTTATAAATCCTATATACTCCTCAAAAGAAGGTGGACACCATAAACATTTACGAAATGTTGACAGACGTCTCGGACACTACTTTACAAAGTTGGTTCAAGAACTCTGTGTATTAACCCGGATGTCATATGATATAACTAAAAGGGAAGTCATAGAACAGCTTCTACTCCTGGGCCCCGTTTCACAAAGTGATCTTAGCTCTAAGGTGATCTCATACTTTAACATAGGCTTACGATCATCCTAGTGGTAAGATCGCTTTGTGGAACGGAGCCCTGTTACCTAATAATCGATAATTACGTATGAGCATTAAACCCAAACAAATGCGTTTATTCAGAAAATTTATACGGGATCAACTTCCATAACATGTCACATAGTACTCATAGGTACGGTGCATTTTCCCAGGTCCACGTAGAATACATGAGCTGATCTAAGTTGTGGTTTGCATATATTGTAAATGACGTAAGATACACTAGAATGATCGGCTGTCAACAACGAAGTAGTGTTTTCCTAGGCTTACTGGGGTACTAAGTTGGTTGGTTGGTTGGTTGGTTGTTTAACGTCGCACTCAGCAATATTCCAGCTATATAGCGGTGGTCTGTAAATAATCGAGTCTTGACCAGACAATCCAGTGATCAACAGCATGGGCATCGATCTGTGCAATTGGGAACCGATGGCATGTGTCAACCAAGTCAGGGAACCTGACCACCCGATCCCGATTCTCTTACGACAAGCATGGGTTACTGAAGATCAATATTCTAGCCCGGAGCTTCAGGGGTATCAGGACCGTTCGACTATTTCCGTGGGTGTACGGCAACGTCGAGGATAGATGTGTTTGACAGATGAAGATGCAAAGAGTATAGTTACCAGGACGCTGAAGTTCCAAATTCCAAATGTGTAAAAGAAATGCACAATAAGAGTTCAAATACCGGATACCGAATGCCGAGTGCTGAATCTGCTAAAGAAAATTCCCGAATATCAAAACATATTCTGATTCGTGATTCGAATCCCCAATACGGAAAAAAAATCAGATTCGGGATTTGAATGCCGAACGTGAACTCAAAAATTCAAATACCGAATGCCGAGTGTCGAATCTGCAAAAATACCGAATATGAAAAAAAAATCAGGTTGGGGATTCGAATCCCGAATGTGATAAAAAAAATTCAGAATCCGAATCCGTTTCTAACCTGTTGCTTCTACGCATGTGGGATACTATGACGTGTGTCAACCAAATCAGCGAGCCTGACCACTCGATTCCGTTAGTCGTCTCTTACGACAAGCATGTGTTGCTGAAGACCCGGATCTTCACGGGTTGGGGCACTAAGTACGGATAATATATATGGTTGAACAACTTCATTATTTACAATTTGGAGCGACGCTTCCTTGTAGATTCTTTTAGAGAGAAGAAGCCTGTTAGGTACACACTGCAGAGGATCAGCTCCAACAAATGAAGCCGATCAACACAGAAGGATTATGTCTCACTGGAGCCTGTGATTAGTTGATGCTAGGCTGTGTATATGTCATAGCCTTGGTCATTGTTGATGGATGGTTGAAGGCTGTTGATATGGATGGCTTCTTAGCGTTTACTGATTTTGAAGTCTTTGAGGTTGTCGGTGAGGAATGTGTCTGGCTGGATGCTGTGGTCCTGGTTTCCACAGATACGATCAGATGGTGCTGACCCAACAGAACCACAAAAATAATAATTTTACAAAGGCTGGCACAAAATTAGGTATGGCAAGTGTTAATGGACGAAACGAAGCCAGGAGTTAATTAGTACAAGGTGTATACTAAAAGCACCATCATTATTCCTTCCGTTAATTTCTGTGTGCACTACAACATAGCCTGCCTGTGAGGCGCTTGGAGGTTCCGTCATGACCATCTCTTCCCACCGGGTACCCATTCATTGCTGGGTAAACAGAGGCAGTTTTGAACAAACTCACTTGTCACTTGTCTAATGTGAGCCCATATGTGTTGTGGAACAGGAAACTCTCGGGTGTCAAACTGCCAAACCTGGTCACCCATCCATGGACTATCTGCGGCCAACATTGCTCAACTTCAACTGATGCTTGTGACCTGTGCTCTTTGAACAGGACCACACAACAACTAAGCGCTGATGGCTGATGAATAAATAGAAGCCAGGAGTTGATTAGTACCGATAGTTCATGGATGAAAACAGGCCAGGAGTAAGATAGAACTGATAGGTAATAAGCACTTATTGGTAATTGGCAAATAGAGCTGGACAATAGGTTGGATGTGGTAAACGGCTATAAAATGCAATGTTTTAATGAATATTTACTAAGAATATGCCATCATTAACATCTAGGACAAAGTCATAAAAATCATAAATAAAGGTTTTATTGTTTAGTCAAACCTGACAAGACGCAGGGATACTATGAAATGCTCGTCTGAAATATAATACCACATTTTCCACACATAATTCGATACACTTATGATCAGTATCACACGTGTTGGCATAGATTGCAATAAACTGCCTGTAGACAAGTCATGCAAAACTAACGCCCACATGAGTACATGCGAAACTGGAGGTGAAGTAAACGGAAGGATACAATCTATATCACAATGTACCTTTATATTATTACATATGCCAATACCTACATAAATTACATTGTTATTGATTTCAGACTAACTTGTCTGTGCAATATGTTACTTGGCGATGATATACTAGCTCCTCTGAACATGTAATTTTGAACGCCTTTCCAATTATTGCCTGCATGTTTGTTTGTTTGTTATGTGATATGCATCAACCAATTTGTGGTCATCAAAAGATGAAACTGATGGTCTGTCGTTGGTTTGTTTGTTTATTATTTAACGCCACACTCAGCAATATTCCAGCTATATGGCGGTGGTCTGTAAATAATTGCGGCTGGACCAGACAATCAAGTGATCAACAGCATGAGCATCGATCTACAGAACAGGGCCTAGATTTTCGAAGCTCTCTTAGCGTTAAGATAGTCGTAAGTTAATTTTAATGTATGGACCTTACGATTGTCTTAGCGATAAGAGAGCTTCGAAAATCTAGGCCCTGGGATACGATGACAGGTGTTAACCAAGTCAGCGGGCCTGACCACCCGATCCCGCTAGTCGCCTCTTACGACAAGCATGGGTTGCTGAAGATCAATTCTAACCCTGATCTTCACGGGTCATCATATATATAGTGTACAGTATATACTCGTTTCCACTAATGAGACCACGCTGCTTCTTGACACAAATGAACGAAGTATTGACTGTTGGATTTCAACCGATACAGTCTTTGAATTCCACGCTGTGTCTACATTTATGTACTTTGCCTCTACAGCATACGAAGAAAACTTGTAAAGATATAACAAATATAATATAATGCTTAATTAAGATCATTAACACGTGTGACGAACATTTCAATGCTAATTTGTCTGTATATACTTCTACCATCAGAATGTGGGACAGATGTGGTCAACAATTACGTATTGATAAGGTGACATCAAACGAGGTGATAATTATAGCTCGGCATTGTCCTATCGATAATATATACCTTATGCTCAGACATATGTTGTTTTGTGTGATCATGTGATGTTTCAATCACCTTATTGATTTCAGTTCTTTTCTCTGTTTCTTCATCAATTTCAATTTGTTTTCTGTTTCTGCATATCAGTTTAACTTTGACAGATGACAATTTCACACTTGGATGTCGAGTCAGGTACCTATGTTGACTTCTTCCCGTGTTGTTTTAAACTTATATTTGATTTGCCTTTGCGTGTATTTAGGATTGGCACCACCGGTGGGGTAGAACACGCTTGCCTTTTGCCGACAGCGACGAGTGCTCATGATTTGGTCGGAATAAAACAATAGAGTCTGCTTTCGGTGGCGGTATATGATAAATAATGTTCTTTTTTGTTACAGATTCACGCATCGTGATTTCAACTATGAGTGAATGGGTGAGAATGTTTTTACGCCTCTTTTAGCAATATTCCATATTATCACGGCGGGGGACACCAGAAATGGGCTTCACACATTGTACCCATGTGGGGAATCCAGCCCGGGTCTTCAGCATGACGAGCGGACGCCTTAACCATAAGACTATCTCGCCAACCCGATTATATATTTTTTAACTAATATGATCTCGACACTGAATTCTTATGGTTATGGAAAGGGTTCGGTGGTTTATTTTTGTGACATATTTTACTTCGTGCATCTAAACAACATGTGGTAAATATAACTAGCATTCTGCAGGGCGTTACTATGGCAACATGTGTGGTCTTCATGCAATTGGATGACGATTCATGCTATAACGTGTGTAGTACTGCTAAGTGTAACAGACACATCCGATTGTGGTATCAACAAAGCAGTTGATACATTATAATTGTGTACAGGCATTTCATTACAAGACAAGGTTACCACTATCTATGCCAGTTTCAGTAAGCACGATTAGAGGCAGTAGGATTCCGCCGCGGCACAGCGTACTTTCACCTTAACGTGAACACCTGGTATCAACAGTGGTGATTCATACGCATGTGTTGATGATGTAGGCTTAATCGTACAATGGACTCTGATCAGTAGATAACTCGTATGATTATGGAATTAACGGTTTGTCGCCCCCTCCCGTTGCTTGCAAATCGTATCATTCATTCAGTAGTGAGTGAGTCAGTTAGGTTTTACGCCGCTTTAAGCATTATTCCAGCAATATCACGGTGAGGGACACCAGAAATGGGCTCCACACATTGTACCCATGTGGAGAATCGAACCCGGGTCTTCCGCGTGTCGAGCAAACGCTTTAACCACTAGGCTACCCCACCGCCCCTATATCATTCATGAGAAGGTAGATAAAAGGTGGAGAGAGTTCTTCTATTGCATAACGGAAAGCAAGGTAATTATAACATTTATTAATATGAAATACTCAATTACCGAAAGCAGTAGATAGGTAGGTTCTCTACAATGGTGGTCATGAAGTAGCGCAGATGGTGTAATTGGTAATTTTAGGGTACGATTTCGTTCATCATATCAACTTTTCATGCCCCGATTAAACTTTATACATACAACTGAAAAACCTTCCCAAATCTAACTAAAACAGCAACACAGGCCTTCAACTGTCACAAATTCCATTGTGAGCATTTGTTTATGAATTACTTTCAAGTACTGACGGTACCAGTTGATCGCGAAAAGTCGGAGTATCTTCCGCGAGTGACACCCGTCATAAACGCATGCAGAGGCAAGTCAACAGTTCACCTGAATAAAATTCAGGAACACGGAACACGTCAAAAGACGGAGCTGCATCGGACATCCTTTCCGTCACCGATGCGTCACATTCAGTGTTTGCAATTAACCCTGAAAAGTTGCAGGTCCTAAGGACCCAGAACCATAAAAGGTTGTGGGTCCAGATCAGAATGTGTAGGTCCTATATTTATTAGCTACAATATATGTCATTCCCAGCAAACAAGGCCATACGCACCTACAGAAAACAAAAGCTGTGGGTCCGAGTGGTTTTCTGTCGGCTTCGGGCCCGAGGACCGACGTTTAATTCGGACGCTGGTCACATTCAGCAATCCTCGTTATGTCCACCACAAATCGTTTTCCAACCAACGTACTGTCACGGGACAAACATAACGATATCAGTCCTGGTTTGTTTAATGCAAACCTAGATCAACTAGTCTATCTTTATGACAAGCGTGTAATAAGCTGGTTGTGACCCAACAAGAAAAGTGGCTCTGAAGTCGTAATAACTCAGAATTATTCCTTTGAATTCTTGCAATATTTTTCTGAAAGTATGTCAAGTGACAGGATTTGCGAGAAAACGATTCTATCAGGACACGGTGATGGTTTTAACAGCTGCCGAACTTCATTTCAGAGGCTTAAACCCACATTCTGGAAACAGTGAGCTGTGTGAACCCGTGTTCCTGCCATCACTTGCTTCTAACGCCTCACGAAGCTGCGTAATTGAGGCTAACAGCTCGAGTTGTGCAGACAATCCGATACCACTTGTTCGTTTTCATTAAGTGAGTGCATTATAAAGCTCACACGCACGCACGCACACACACACAGGTCCAGAATAATATCAGACTCTCAACACGTACTATGCATGGTCATGTGTACATACAGTACACGTAAACTTCCAACAATTTTGTCCTTGTTTCACATAACATCAGACTCCCCTTACTGATTACATATCACGAGTCTATGGTGTCCGATAGGTCGCTACCTTGAACAAGATGTCACCAGATAGCGCAGTAGTGCAGATAGGGAATACCTTTTACACAACTTACGCCAACAGGATACCGAACCTTCTTCAAAAGTACCTGGTGTGATCACCGATTCATTAATATATGAATTAATATATATTAATTATATTTCATATTTATTTTGTCCTTCTTTCCCTATAAAATATGTGTTGGTATATATCCATGACTGTTCAATCTCCGCCGTTGACGTCATAAGTTAATATGACGTCATGTATAGTTGATATCAGCGTGGAACAAATCCACCCCGCTGCTGGTACGGCGAGTCCGGCGTGTATTGGCGTATTGTATTGACATGTACAGCATAAGTTGCATCGTATCAATACAGGGAATGGTGTTTTAAAATCAGATTTCATAACAAATTCATAATTCTTATTTACATGTTAAGACTCACCGTGTGACTGACACGTGAATTGATAACCAAATTCTAAATAAGTTTGTCTCCCATTTTTAAGAGTAATTTTAAGCTCGATTATCTTCAAGAGAGTGAGACAGGTTGTATGTCCCACTAACTGGAATGGGTCACGCAAACGCGACACATATCTAATCTCTGACGTCATGGTCTACTCTACATCTCAGTTACTGTCTTGCAGAACAATCCTGAAAATATCTTCCAACTCAAACCAGACAAATTCACGACTAGTACACGTTGTGTCCATTTGGAAGGAAGGTGCGTTGCTGCACATATTATAATAATATCTTGTGTTGTGATAATGTTATGTTGATAATATGATACTTTGTAATTGTCTTATAAGAGATTAAAAACCTTTTGTGGACAAATATCTGATGCATGAATGTTATAAAGTTGCGCGCGCGTGTGTGGGTGTGCGTGCGTGCGCGCGTTTTACTAATGTGTGTATGTGTGTGCTTTACTGATGTGTGGATATGGATGTGTGTTTTACTGAAGTGTGTGTAAGTATGTGTGTGTTTTCTACTGATGTGGGTGTGTATTACTGATGTGTGTCTGTGTGTTTTACTGATGTGTGTATATGTGTGTGTATTTTACATATTTGTAAATTGCAAATATGCTTATTAGAGAAATGTGTGTGTGTGTGTGTGTGTTTGTGCTTGTGAGAGAGGGAAAAGAAATGAGAGATAACTGATGAGTGTAACCCACTAGAGTGTATCTCATGAGTGTAACCCACTAGAGTGTATCTAATGAGTGTAACCCACTTGAGTGTATCTGATGAGTGTAACCCACGAGAGAGTATCTAATGAGTGTAACCCACTAGAGTGTATCTGATGAGTGTAACCCACTAGAGTGTATCTGATGAGTGTAACCCACTAGAGTGTATCTGATGAGTGTAACCCACGAGAGCGTATCTGATGAGTGAAACCCACGAGAGTGTATCTGATGAGTGTAACCCACTAGAGTGTATCTGATGAGTGTAACCCACTAGAGTGTATCTGATGAGTGTAACCCACTAGAGTGTATCTGATGAGTGTAACCCACGAGACTAGAGTGTATCTGATGAGTGTAACCCACTAGAGTGTATCTGATGAGTGTAACCCACTAGAGTGTATCTGATGAGTGTAACCCACTAGAGTGTATCTGATGAGTGTAACCCACTAGAGTGTATCTGATGAGTGTAACCCACTAGAGTGTATCTGATGAGTGTAACCCACTAGAGTGTATCTGATGAGTGTAACCCACTAGAGTGTATCTGATGAGTGTAACCCACTAGAGTGTATCTGATGAGTGTAACCCACGAGAGTGTATCTGATGAGTGTAACCCACTAGAGTGTATCTGATGAGTGTAACCCACTAGAGTGTATCTGATGAGTGTAACCCACTAGAGTGTATCTGTATGAGTGTAACCCACTAGAGTGTATCTGATGAGTGTAACCCACTAAAGTGTAACCCACTAGAGTGTATCTGATGAGTGTAACCCACTAGAGTGTATCTGATGAGTGTAACCCACTAGAGTGTATCTGATGAGTGTAACCCACTAGAGTGTATCTGATGAGTGTAACCCACTAGAGTGTATCTGATGAGTGTAACCCACTAGAGTGTATCTGATGAGTGTAACCCACTAGAGTGTATCTGATGAGTGTAACCCACTAGAGTGTATCTGATGAGTGTAACCCACTAGAGTGTATCTGATGAGTGTAACCCACTAGAGTGTATCTGATGAGTGTAACCCACTAGAGTGTATCTGATGAGTGTAACCCACTAGAGTGTATCTGATGAGTGTAACCCACTAGAGTGTATCTGATGAGTGTAACCCACTAGAGTGTATCTGATGAGTGTAACCCACTAGAGTGTATCTGATGAGTGTAACCCACTGAGAGTGTATCTGATGAGTGTAACCCACTAGAGAGTGTATCTGATGAGTGTAACCCACTAGAGTGTATCTGATGAGTGTAACCCACTAGAGTGTATCTGATGAGTGTAACCCACTAGAGTGTATCTGATGAGTGTAACCCACTAGAGTGTATCTGATGAGTGTAACCCACTAGAGTGTATCTGATGAGTGTAACCCACTAGAGTGTATCTCATGAGTGTAACCCACTAGAGTGTATCTGATGAGTGTAACCCACTAGAGTGTATCTGATGAGTGTAACCCACTAGAGTGTATCTGATGAGTGTAACCCACGAGAGTGTATCTCATGAGTGTAACCCACTAGAGTGTATCTCATGAGTGTAACCCACTAGAGTGTATCTGATGAGTGTAACCCACTAGAGTGTATCTGATGAGTGTAACCCACTAGAGTGTATCTGAGTGTAACCCATGAGTGTAACCCACTAGAGTGTATCTGATGAGTGTAACCCACTAGAGTGTATCTGATGAGTGTAACCCACTAGAGTGTATCTGATGAGTGTAACCCACTAGAGTGTATCTGATGAGTGTAACCCACTAGAGTGTATCTCATGAGTGTAACCCACTAGAGAGCGTATCTCATGAGTGTAACCCACTAGAGTGTATCTGATGATGAGAGTGTATCTCATGAGTGTAACCCACGAGAGAGTGTATCTGATGAGTGTAACCCACGAGAGTGTATCTGATGAGTGTAACCCACTAGAGTGTATCTGATGAGTGTAACCCACGAGAGTGTATCTCATGAGTGTAACCCACTAGAGTGTATCTGATGAGTGTAACCCACTAGAGTGTATCTGATGAGTGTAACCCACTAGAGTGTATCTGATGAGTGTAACCCACGAGAGTGTATCTCATGAGTGTAACCCACGAGAGTGTATCTGATGAGTGTAACCCACTGAGAGTGTATCTGATGAGTGTAACCCACGAGAGTGTATCTGATGAGTGTAACCCACTAGAGTGTATCTGATGAGTGTAACCCACGAGAGTGTATCTGATGAGTGTAACCCACGAGAGTGTATCTGATGAGTGTAACCCACTTAAGTGTAACCCACTAGCGTGTATCTGATGAGTGTAACCCACGAGAGTGTATCTGATGAGTGTAACCCACTAGAGTGTATCTGATGAGTGTGTGTATCTGATGAGTGTAACCCACGAGAGTGTATCTGATGAGTGTAACCCATGAGAGTGTATCTGATGAGTGTAACCCACGAGAGTGTATCTGATGAGTGTAACCCACGAGAGTGTATCTGATGAGTGTAACCCACGAGAGTGTATCTGATGAGTGTATCCCATGAGAGTGTATCTGATGAGTGTAACCCACGAGAGTGTATCTGATGAGTGTAACCCACGAGAGTGTATCTGATGAATGTATCCCATGAGAGTGTATCTGATGAGTGTAACCCACGAGAATGTATCTGATGAGAGTAACCCAAGAGAGTGTATCTAATGAGTATACCCCACGAGAGTGTATCTCATGAGTGTAATCCACGAGAGTGTATCTGATAAGTGTAACCCACGAGAATGTATCTGATGAGAGTAACCCACGAGAGTGTATCTGATGAATGTATCCCATGAGAATGTATCTGATGAGTGTAACCTACGACTGCTGTGTGTATTACACGTGTAACTTATAATCTGTGTGAACTAACCTTAAAATGAATGTGTACGCTTTACAGAAAGGCACATTTATGGATTATCCTCCAACCTTGAGGTTAATGGATCGGAACACGACCAGGAGTTAACACCAATCAAAATCACGCAATAATGACCATTCAATAGGACATAGTTTGAGTGCAGAGAAACTCGGTATTGAACAAACACTGGGCATTCACCAATTGTCAAGCCACGGGGATAATAACGAGTGTTTGGCACAGTAATTGGTGGTCGTTAATAGTTGGCAGGTTCGCCATTTTAACATTTACTCAGTAATTGCATTTCACCTATATGTTTCTGCGCAGTAGGACAGTCGATCAATAATACACTCTGTGGCCTACTATGGTCCGAGCGTACCTCGATCGATGGCAGACTGATCTATGTGGTACATTAATCATTGCTGCTTTGTTCACATTACACTTAAACATACATCAGTACATTTGCCAAAACGTTGTTGATGTATTTTCATTGGAATGGTATATGGGCATTTAACGACCGACTACCGAATAAACACGACTCAAATCTGTTCAAATTACAGAGGTTTGAAAATGTGCCAGGCATGGGTAAGAGCTGTATCAACACCATTTGGGACTTAAAGCACAGGCAGATTAATTGTCTGGTATAAACAAATATTATTGTATTTAACTCTGAATGGAATCACACCTCTAATGGTGCAGTTCCTGTAAGCATTATCGCAATATCACCATAATACTGTCTGGATGAAGTCATACATGTAAGGAACTCATCCCGAGGACTCAGTCGTCAAAAGCGCAGAAATTCGTTAAAAGTGACCGGAGCTTGTGAAAGTCAAAAGCTTGTGTCACCTTTGGCGTTCCTCCCCATCGAGCTATCCCGCCCTGAAATACAGCTGACTTATGGAATTTTGAATCACAATGCTATAGACTATCAATTGTCCGACATCTAATTTTGTGGCTGGGCGGGTTAGACGGCTGACTTTGTGTGCTGGCGATTTGGTGCCTGACTCTGAGGGCGTGGGTTTGAATCCCGGATAGGACTCAACCCAACAAAAAGTACTATAATCTATACTTTAGTGAGGAAGTGTAATCCCAAATATAATATGTGTTACAAACTGACTATAGGCCCAAACAGCGTGAAACTACACCGTGCCAATTACGTCAGTGAAGTGTACCATATGATGATGAACCATCTGACAATTTAACATGTGATTTCTGTGTTTGTCGTTTAACGCTGGGTTGCGAACAGCTGCAAAATGCGACTTTTTAATCAGTATTCACTCACTCGCCGACTGAACGAACGAAATATATGTAACATAATTCGAATTCTCTGGTGACTCCCAAACTAAATCCAAAACATGCAAAGAGAGTAATGAGACGCCAAGTTTACATGATCACCTAATATTGACAAGTGTATTTGTAAGGAAACATATGATATGCGTTGTTCTTCAGCTGGCACTTCTAACTAAATGTCTATGCCTCTGAAGCTTCGCTGTGTTTGTTGCGACGCATGGCGTTGGCTATGGTACTAGCCTTGCTCCAAGGCTGTCATGAGTGCTAAGCCCATATGAATTATATTAAGTCTCTCCTTTTAAGAGGCAAGTCTAAATAAGCGGATAGTTCACCAGTCTATTAGGAGGACAATGTGTTCTTTTTATTCATATTTTTTCACATTATCATTGAAACTGTTGTTTATTACTTTAGAGACCTGTGTAAGTCTAAGCTATAGTACGTACAAACGCTTGCTGATTTGGTCGTATGATGTTCAAATTTCGTAACAATTAAATGCATTGTTATATTCCCAGATACAAACACGAAAGCTATCTGAGCGAGAGAAGGGCTTAAAATGTCCCTGATAATGCTAAAAAAAATATAAATCAGACAAACATCCTGTATTAGCATAAAGTTGATTTTCTGTTTTAAACACGCAATATATTGTAATTTAATCACTTGTCATATTAGAAGGTCCAGTCAAAACAGTCAATCTCAATCCTTTTTCAGGATTATTATGTCTATTTTAAGTATTTTGTATGAAACAGAGTCATGAAATATGGTTGCAGTAATGCGTATAGGAACATCCTCATAGTCAATACTGTTCCCTCCAGCTGAGCGTAATTAATATCCTGACCCACTTTCAACAACGTTGTATAAACACACACCCAGCCTGCATCTGTCTCAACTGTTTTCTTCCTTGTAGTGGGAGGACGAGTCTATCACATACCAGTCTGTCGGTTACTATTGCGGAAGTTGGCAAGCTGTGCAGGGTACGATATCAGAGATACACGGTCCCAGTGTGATATGTTGCGAAGCAACCCTTAACTCAGCCAGTATTTCCCGTCCATGTTAAGCCCTGTCAAGTTCTGTCCTCACTACAGCCAGAAGTATATTATTGACATTAATCATACCAAATGACATTAAAGGACACACAGCTTCCTTGTGTGACAAAAGGCGTAAAAGAGCACACTAAGGCAAACCAATAGTCTCGGGATAAACCATCCCAAATGGATTTGACATCGAAGGGGTTGCATATGAGTTATATAATTTGAAAAGATAATTGATATTTATCACTAACATTACGTGTCCGGAATGAAAAATATGTACTCTGTTTGGTTAAATACTATTTAACATATAATACAACGAAGTCCACAGAATATATGTTTTTGTGAACCGTAGACAACCCAAGAAAGAAGGATGATGGATGATGAGTAATAATCTTCCAGCTTGTAATTAACTTCCACGGGAGCCGTCGCTTGCGTGAGATGAAGTGATATTACAACACAATGGTTCTGAGATCATGGGTGATTTCAACACTATTTGATGGTGATTCATAAACACATGCTTTGTCATCGTATCACATGGTGACAATCACTGGATTGTCTTGTCCAGGCTCGATTGTTTACAAACAAGTCCGTACAGTTATAATACTGCTGAAACAAGTATAATACTCATGATATAGTAAGATATGTACAATCGACTCTGCTTTTAGCAGATGTTTATTAATTGTGTGGAAAGGGATGTCGCTTCTATTTCATCGGTAAGCATGACATCACCATCTGAATCCGAACTAATCTCTCTGCCTGTGAATTTGTTTGTACATAGTACTCCCCCTGGTTGTAAGTGTTTACAGACTTAAAAACCTTTTGAAGAACGATTTCGTATGACAAATAAAATCTCACCCTTTTATGTTTTGATATCAATTGCTAGCATCCATCGAGAAACCTTTAAAACTCATCTCGAGTTGATGTACTTGATATAGTTATGATTTATGACGTATATCACTGGTTTGTGACATATTTTAGCAGTATATACCCGTCAAGGGCTTATTAATGGATCTAATGAACTGTGGACGTGGAAATGTCCAGGTGTAGATGCTTTGTAATCACATGACATCATCCATTGCAAATTACATGGTTACACAGTAAATAGGTCATGATGGTAATTGCTAGACTATGTTTAATTATTGTTATTCAGTTCAAATATACTTTGGATTGTGTTCAAATTATTCTGTTTTATAAACATGCAGGCAATGTTAGAACCTTGTCAAGATCTGCCTGGATTAGATAACTAAAGCTATTTTTGTCTATTTTAAATATTAGAGCAACTCCACAATCATTGTAATACAAGGAAACTGAAGTGATATACTTGAAAATGTTACGTCAGAGATACTATTTTGATAGTACTTCCGGGATTCACGATCCATTTATGGTGAATATATTAACAAGCCATATTTCTGTTTCCCTATATGTACATGTATTAATAGCCCATATTGTTTGTGTAATAATAACATTATTAATAACCCTATAAACATATATTTGACAATGTATACAACATTCACTTGGCGTGCTGGGTTATAAATAGTATTGCCCAAACTGCGAGCAGTAAAGTTGAGTAAACTTATCACCATCCTCTTGTGTTGTCTGAATAACATGACCTTTCACCCCTCTTTTGTGTCAGTGAAATTGTAGAGCATCACGCGGATGTATTAAGCACATACAAAAGAACCATTACAATTAAGACCATATATGGACCGTAGTCGACAAGACGGATGGATGACTTTTACTCTTGATCTGCTTCAGAGTGAGTAAGTGAGTTTAGATTTACGCCACTTTTAGCAATATTCCAGCATTATCACAGCTGGGGACACCAGAAATGGGCTTCACACATTGTACCCATGTGGAGAATCGAACCAGGGTCTTCGGCGTGACGAGCGAATGCTTTAACACTAGGTTACCGCAACGCCCCTGATCGGCTTTCAAAAATATTTACGTAATGCATAGATGTGTTTCCTATAGGGTAATACAAGTCGAGTGTCATTTTAAAGAAAGCTAGTTGCCTGATATGAATCAAAACACTGACTTTCCTAATTAAACCGATTGCAAAGGATATTGTCGTCATACATTTGTAGGTTAATTGCTTTAAGAAAAATAAAGCATTTTATGGAAAGATAATATGTGTGTTGATGACGGACGAATATCTACATAATTGACAAGGGGAGTGGAACGCCTGCTGACTTAGTTGGTCAACATTTGATAAGATATTGATTTTCTACGGGTCAGCGGCAATAAACGTTTCTTGTTAACACGTACTAGAACAAAGTATGGCACTGAAAACAGTTTTTCTTCTCTGATATTCGCGACTGCATCCGGATGGGAAAAACACATCATCCTTTCATTTTAATCGATATTTAATGTAACGATAACCCTCCTGGTAAGAGAACGACTTCACTGTTTAAAGGTGAATAAAATGAAATGTTATTTTGTTTTCTCCTTAAATTTGCAGTATCGGGGTGACTGTTTTCAGCCAAAGGTGACTATATATCCTACCAAGTAACTGTTATGTTTGTACAGTGTTTGTTCATATCAAATTTACATGTGTATAGTTTTCCTTGGACGACAATGTCTTTCGACTGGTGTTGAGGACACGCGGCTGTTAAAAATGTTAGAATCTTTCCAGCGACACCCGGCCGATTGTACCCGTGAAGATCCAGGTTAGAATTGGTCTTCAGTTGACCCATGATTGTCGTAAGAGGTGACCAACGGGATCGGGTGGTCAGACTCGTTGACTTGGTTGACACAATCAGAAATGCGTAGATTGATGCTCATGCAGTTGATCACTGGGTTGTCTGGTCCAGACTCGATTAGTTACAGACCGCCGCCATATAGCTGGAGTATTGCTGAGTGCAGCATTAAACAACAAACAAACACACATGGCCGATCGTGCGTCTGCTGTGGTTGCCGAGTTTCTGACTCAACACCGTGTCTCATTTCTGCAGTTCATGGTACAGAACTATGTCAGCAGCCTGATCACCCGATCCCGTTAGTCGCCTCTGCTCTTTACAAAACTATAGGTTGGTGAAGTTCGTCACGGATATCATACATAGAGTGTACTGTATATACTCGCTTCCACTATAGTCCGTTTGGCTCAAAAGCGGACCGATGAATTGAAATCTAACTCGAAAACTAATAAACATAAAATACTCAATGAAACGCTGATCATAATCAAAACATCATACCAACTCTGTGAGGTTTTTTGCGCAGCACAGGTTAATGAATAAATAACTTTGTCTGTGAACGTGCTTCTCGAACACCTGGCTGTCCCTTTCTCTGCACTCCTCCTTCGTCACAAACAGTGAACTGTGTCAATATTTTAATGATAGTTTGTTAAACAAATTTATCATTTTTAGGACAAAAATTCTGCAAAAGCCTCACAGAGTGGGTATGATGTTTTGATTATGATCAGCGTTTCATTGAGTATGTTATGTTTATTAGTTTTCGAGTTAGATTGCAATTCATCGGTCCGCTTTTGAGCCAAACGGACTGTAAAAGGAAACCGTTGTTTCATGATACGAATGAACACAGATTGACAGTTTGATTTCAAAGGACATAGTCTTTTGGTGCAACCTTTCGTACAGATGTTGCGTTTCGGTCAAAATGCTCGTACTTGGTCAAGCAACGTTGCTTCATAAAGGTCACAGCATCTGTATCTTCTCGTTTCACTTAAATGATAAATAGAAGATGAAATCCATGTCAATTTTCTATGCAGCAACTCCTAACGCGTGAAGATCCGGGTTAGAATTGGTCTACAGCAACCTATGCTTGTCGTAAGAGGTGATTAACGGGATCGGGTGGTCAGGCTCGCCGACACATGTCATCGTATCCTTAATGTATAGATGGATGCTCATGCTGTTGATCGCTGGACTGTCTGGCCTAGACTCGATTATTTACAGACCGGCACAATATAGCTGGAATATTGCTGAGTGCAGCGTTAAACTACAAACCAACCAATCAGCCTAACAGGCCAGTTAGGGGCTATTGATACTTTGTAACTCAGGATTTAATATCCTTCCCAACAAACTACATTAGACATAAAATAAGGAGCCACTTCTCACAGTGATACTGGGGTTACTCTGAGAGAAACACGTGGCTATCGTGTGATATCACTTGTGCGTTGCCCTAATAATGAAGATTAGTGTAGAAAACATATCATGCTATTTATTTGATTATTGAAACTTAAAACAAACTTAGATGTTTATCCTGGGCCTAATTGCATCCATGTTTCTATTCCTGTAGCTTGTCGCGATATCAGCGGCACAACATATTGCTAGTGATCACGACAAACGGCAATCTGTCGACTTGGGCGGGACGGTACATTTTGTGGCCAGTTAAAAAGTAAACTGATCATCAGTGAACAGTTTAAAACATTGGTGTAAAGTGGTTGGTAAAAAATTGTTGTTTCCTAAATTTATGTATGCTTGTCAATGATGATTTTCTTCAATTTACTTCCATGTCGTATTTACAGTTGGTGATCTGTTCAGTGCTCGCCACAGTGCAAACGATTGGTGAGGTAAAAGATATTGAGCAACTTTACTAGTATGATTGTTTTTGCTATTTATAAATGGGTTATAAGAAAAAATTATTTTCTATTTGCTGCTTTTTAAACTTTGGCTCAGCTCTGTGACGGCGGACGACCTGCGCAAAGTGTACGATGACATACATCAACGAAGACCATCCGATCCCCAAAGTCGACTTTAAAAGTGGATCAGATTTAAAGATTCATTGTGGCAATTTTAAATATTTAGACATTACATATATTTGTGAAATGTGATTTATTTTCCTTCCTATATTTCTAAATACCCCCATTACATCTGACGCTATAACACGTCGTCATATGAGCGAAATATTCTCAAGCACGACGTTAAACCCAATTTCACCTCACCTCACCTCTGACGCTATCGGGACGCTTGAAGGAAGTAGAAGCTGTTTTTAGATTTTAGAGCAGGGGTTGTCCTTATAAGGTGAAAAGTGAGTATTTACTGTCGAATCTCGCTAAGAGGAAACCACGTACATGAAACACCCGGACAAGTGAATACACTTTTCGGGCCCTGCATGTGTCTTATCGCCTCATTATTGGAGGCGGTGAGGTAGCCTAGTGGTTCAAGCGTTCACACCGAAGACCTGGGTTCGATTCCCCACATGGGTACAATGTATAAAGTCCATTTCTGGTATGCGCAGCCGTGATATTGCTGGAATATTGCTAAAAGTGGCGTAAAAACTAATCTCACTCACTCACTCACTATTGGAAGCAGAGACCTTGTCTTCATAAAAACAGCGTAAGTGGACCATTTCTTTGTTCCGTGTGCCAGTTTTCTGTGACGGACGTCAGACTGCAGTATAGACATTCGTGCTCATACCATGTATTATCTATTTTAGTTGTAAAACCTTGTCGTGTCTGTGTATGAAGAATTCATGTCGCGTCTATGCATAAAGGTGATATCTTTGTTTGTCTGCTGTGTACCAACACACACGCACGCACGCACGCACGCACGCACGCACGCACGCACGCACGCACGCACGCAATATTTACCCCCCAAAACCGACGACTTTTTAATAGTAGTCCAGCCTGAACAAGACAGTTCAATATCTATAAACACAGATCAACCCCGATACCGTTAGTCTCCTTTTACCACTAGCACTTACGCATGCTAAGATCGAATGACAGTGGGCTGTAACAAATACACTGTGAATATGATTCTTGGTTGACACCAATCTATCCGAGCTGGTATACTTTTCGGCATTTTTGTGTGTCATATTTTGTGCACAATATATTCAACAGATGTCTCATTAATTTTAATTAATATTTCTTACATCTTTCAGATAGGGAGACTGATTACCATTTCCACTTGACATTAAAGAGCTATTCACCTGTATTCGTCTTGCGATACCTGACAGCTAGACGTCACGACCGATGTAAATACACTGTGCTTGCCAAGTAGTAAGTGCTCCCGAACCAGTCGAATATTGTTACATTATATTACATTATTATTACATATAGACATCCAGCATATGGCCTGACTAGTATTGATTGGCCCATTCTCTAGGTCTCACTGCTGTTACACTTCCGGAGAGCATTTGTTGGTGCATATCTCAATGTGCAACGCTTAGTCACATTCTTGTTCATTGGTATCTAAGATCAGACTCTGCCAACTTTCTGGGTAATCTCGAAATCGATAAGCGATTTCATATAATGAGTTGACAATTTTATTGTATGGTGAATATCAAAATTAATAATATCGGCTTATCATAATACGCCGATAAAACACCGCATTGTATATCCTTGTGAGAGACGGTCGGGTTCAACAAGCGTGGGAGTGGTTTGCCTCGAAGCGACTTATCATACGATTGTAGAGAGTTTAAGTTCCAGACAAAAACAAATATGATTCACAAGATATGATTTGACAAAAAGTATGTATGAAGTGGCAGCATGCTTATGTGGGCGGCGAAGTGCACGTTTTAAGTGCGGAAGAGATGAATGCAAGCACATTGTTGAGTGTCATGGTGATCTTGTACCGTACTTCACGTTGATGTTGTGGACATGAAGCTCACGCTGCAGACACACTTGCCTTAGGGGTAATGACATATGGGGCACATGTATATGTATCTGATTAAATGTATGTACGAGATGGCATTGCTACTGGCATTCGTATCACGTATGTTAAGACACGTTATAATGGTTTGATTAAATGCATGTACATTAAGGCGATTATTGTATGTGAGGGCACAGGTGTCCTCAGCTAGCAGTGCAGAGTTACATCCCTTTGCTACCACACGTGATTCTGGGTTCAAATCCCGGGCCCGATGATGTGTCCTGGGTCAACAGCCCCACACACATGCTCGTGAATTTCACCAAGTCGCGGATCATAAATTGTAATAATGTGAATGACGAATTGATTGTTTTTTTAAATTGGTGCTATGGTATATTTTGTTTGTAAAGTGAGGTGAAATGAGGTTTAACGTCGTGCTTGAGAATATTTCGCTCATATGACAACGTGTATGCGCGTTTGTGTGTTGCTGTTTGTACTAGCCCAGATTTAAGCTGGCTTTATAGTACTGGCTCACTCAGATACCCCACTGAATACCCCACTCAGACACACTATACCGACTCCGAGCCGACCAGTCCTTGTTGTACCCATTAATGCCGAGCGCCAGGCAGGGACCAACAAGTACCATACTTTGACGTCTTTTGATATGACGCGGCCGGGGATCGAACCCGCGCCCTTCCGCTCTCCGGGCGGACGCTCTAACCAGTACACCAGGGAGGCGATCTTTTCTGTTTGTAAATAATGTAAGGAATATAATATATATGTTTTCAAAAACCTCATTCGGACATGGTACTTAAAATGTGTGTGAATACAGATTTGGTCTCGTCACTATTGGCTGGAACAATACCGATGTGATGTAAAACTCAACTCAACTCAACAAAGTCGCAAACGTCTAAGATTTGGATCCTCCCGAATTAAGCTGAAGGCTGTTCAAACCAGCTCACTGTAAACCAAACTCACTCACTCTAGACATGTTATCACATGAAAAGTAAAATACCGACATTCATATACTCAGGTAAATCTGCAGACAAGCCTACCCAACAGGTTGTGTTTTGTTTGTCTGTTGTTTAACACCACACTCAGCAATATTCCAGCTATATGGCGGCGGTCTGTAAACAATCGAGTCTGGACCAGACAATCCAGTGACCTGCAGCATAAGCATCTATCTACGCAATTGTACTGAAGATTTATTAAATGACCATTGAAACTCTCGTGAATACGGGTGAAAGTGAACTGTGCACACTTGTTTTCTAGATCTGTGGAAATTTACACCTTTTCTCCGATAGAAAATCAAAACTTAGAAGGGTGAAAAATTCATGCACATTTTGAGAGTCATAGTTGCATTTTCTTTCGTGAAAAAATGAAAAAAATCTTTGGGTCGGGCGGTAATGTGAAACAAGAATATTTTTTTATATGGCCTCAACAATATCCAGTGAGAGATATGTCCACATCTAAATCCATGTAAGTAGCAGGTCACTTGTGTGTTGTAACCCAACGTTGTTGCTACAGCTAAAAGTCAATTCCCTTCCACTGATCTAACCATCTGAGCTTGACGTAAACGAGCCCTGTGAGGTCGCTTCATGTGTTTCAAATTCAGATCTATAATAAGAATCAGAGTGATAAAACTCCCGACAATGCTTTTGACAAGGTGGACTTTCGAGCAATATTCCAACAGCTCCAGTCTTTGTATATCACAAGTTTTGAGGTACCATCGAGCAGTCTTTACCAATATTTCAAAGAACGTCATACGACTCTTCCTCAGAAGTTGCTCAAGATTGCAACATTCAAGGATCAACGTTCAGAACGCTTTATGGTAGACATGCGCGGGCATTTCAAAACTGGATGCATCAGTGACAAAATAATGTACGATGCAATTCCTTATTTTGACTTGTACCATACGTTCCCGATTTTTTTCAGGTGAATAGTTGACTAGCCTTTGCATATGTTTATGACTGGTGCTACCGGTAGGGGGCAGGATACGCTCACCTTTTCGCGAATACGTGGTATCATCACTATTTGAGAGTGACTCGTAAACACATGCTCTGTCATTGTATCTCTGTGTGTCAATCACGAAATTGTCTGGTCCAAACTTGAATGTTTACAGACAGCTGCAATACAGCTGAACGCGGCGTCAAACAAACACACGTCCATTATATGGTACAATCGACTCTGCTTGTAGCAGAGAATTCTTACGGATGTGGAAATGGTTTGGTCGTTTCTATTTAGCAAAGATTTCTTATAATAATGGAAAGTGTTTTGACACTTATATGTGCTCACATAACAGGGTAGCAAAATTTTCCAATATGTACTTGGTAAATTCAATGCATATCTTTTTACATAAGGCGAATATATGTGGTTAATAGTAAAAGTAGCCAATAATAATATTTTCACGTTCTGCACATTCCTCAAAAAGCAATTGATAGTTGCATGGAGAGAAGGCAGTGCATATTTGTCATGAATATATGAATGTTGATAACGGTGACAAGGGCTTTGTGAAACACCCCAAATGGCATAGTAAAGTACACTTTATTCATATTACATGCCACATGTCTATAGTTATCTATATGCAACAATGCAAAATTGAATCACGTTCTATATCATGTGACATGATACAAATGTACAATGTCTAAAGATATCTACATGTATCTACATACATCATGAACACACAATACAGATCACAATGTCTACAGATATCTACATGTGTCTACCTACACCACGTACACACAATACAGAACACAATGTCTACAGATATCTACATGTATCTACCTACATCATGTACACACAATACAGAACACACACAATACAGATCTACACAATGTCTACAGATATCTACATGTCTCTACCTACACCATGTACACACAATACAGAACACAATGTCTACAGATATCTATATGTATCTACTTACACCACGTACACACAATACAGATCACAATGTCTACAGATATCTACATGTGTCTACCTACACCATGTACACACAATACAGATCACAATGTCTACAGATATCTACATGTATCTACCTACACCATGTACACACAATACAGATCACAATGTCTACAGATATCTATGTGTCTACCTACACCATGTACACACAATACAGATCACAATGTCTACAGATATCTACATGTATCTACCTACACCATGTACACACAATACAGAACACAATGTCTACAGATATCTACATGTGTCTACCTACACCATGTACACACAATACAGATCACAATGTCTACAGATATCTACATGTATCTACCTACACCACGTACACACAATACAGAACACAATGTCTACAGATATCTACATGTATCTACCTACACCATGTACACACAATACACAGATCACAATGTCTACAGATATCTACATGTATCTACCTACACCACGTACACACATCTACACAGATCACAATGTCTACAGATATCTACATGTGTCTACCTACACCATGTACACACAATACAGAACACAATGTCTACAGATATCTACATGTATCTACCTACACCATGTACACACAATACAGAACACAATGTCTACAGATATCTACATGTGTATCTACCTACACCATGTACACACAATACAGAACACAATGTCTACAGATATCTACATGTATCTACCTACACCATGTACACACAATACAGAACACAATGTCTACAGATATCTACATGTATCTACCTACACCACGTACACACACAATACAGAATCACAATGTCTACAGATATCTACATGTATCTACCTACACCACGTACACACAATACAGAACACAATGTCTACAGATATCTACATGTATCTACCTACACCATGTACACACAATACAGAACACAATGTCTACAGATATCTACATGTATCTACCTACACCACGTACACACAATACAGAACACAATGTCTACAGATATCTACATGTATCTACCTACACCATGTACACACAATACAGATCACAATGTCTACAGATATCTACATGTATCTACCTACACCACGTACACACACAATACAGAACACAATGTCTACAGATATCTACATGTATCTACCTACACCACGTACACACAATACAGAACACAATGTCTACAGATATCTACATGTATCTACCTACACCACGTACACACAATACAGATCACAATGTCTACAGATATCTACATGTATCTACCTACACCATGTGTACACACAATACAGAACACAATGTCTACAGATATCTACATGTATCTACCACCACACCACGTACACACACAATACAGACACAATGTCTACAGATATCTACATGTATCTACCTACACCATGTACACACAATACAGAACACAATGTCTACAGATATCTACATGTATCTACCTACACCACGTACACACAATACAGAACACAATGTCTACAGATATCTATATGTATCTACCTACACCATGTACACACAATACAGAACACAATGTCTACAGATATCTACATGTATCTACCTACACCACGTACACACAATACAGAACACAATGTCTACAGATATCTACATGTATCTACCTACACCATGTGTACACACAATACAGATCACAATGTCTACAGATATCTACATGTGTCTACCTACACCATGTACGTACACAATACAGAACACAATGTCTACAGATATATCTACATGTATCTACCTACACCACGTACACACAATACAGATCACAATGTCTACAGATATCTACATGTATCTACCTACACCATGTACACACAATACAGAACACAATGTCTACAGATATCTACATGTGTCTACCTACACCACGTACACACAATACAGAACACAATGTCTACAGATATCTACATGTATCTACCTACACCACGTACACACAATACAGAACACAATGTCTACAGATATCTACATGTATCTACCTACACCATGTACACACAATACAGAACACAATGTCTACAGATATCTACATGTCTCTACCTACACCATGTACACACAATACAGAACACAATGTCTACAGATATCTACATGTATCTACCTACACCATGTACACACAATACAGATCACAATGTCTACAGATATCTACATGTATCTACCTACACCATGTACACACAATACAGAACACAATGTCTACAGATATCTACATGTATCTACCTACACCACGTACACACAATACAGAACACAATGTCTACAGATATCTACATGTATCTACCTACACCACGTACACACAATACAGAACACAATGTCTACAGATATCTACATGTATCTACCTACACCATGTACACACAATACAGAACACAATGTCTACAGATATCTACATGTATCTACCTACACCATGTACACACAATACAGAACACAATGTCTACAGATATCTACATGTATCTACCTACACCATGTACACACAATACAGAACACAATGTCTACAGATATCTACATGTATCTACCTACACCTGCACCATGTACACACAATACAGAACACAATGTCTACAGATATCTACATGTATCTACCTACACCATGTACACACAATACAGAACACAATGTCTACAGATATCTACATGTATCTACCTACACCATGTACACACAATACAGAACACAATGTCTACAGATATCTACATGTGTCTACCTACACCACGTACACACAATACAGATCACAATGTCTACAGATATCTACATGTATCTACCTACACCATGTACACACAATACAGAACACAATGTCTACAGATATCTACATGTATCTACCTACACCACGTACACACAATACAGATCACAATGTCTACAGATATCTACATGTATCTACCTACACCACGTACACACAATACAGAACACAATGTCTACAGATATCTACATGTATCTACCTACACCACCATACACACAATACAGAACACAATGTCTACAGATATCTACATGTATCTACCTACACCACGTACACACAATACAGAACACAATGTCTACAGATATCTACATGTATCTACCTACACCATGTACACACAATACAGATCACAATGTCTACAGATATCTACATGTATCTACCTACACCATGTACACACAATACAGATCACAATGTCTACAGATATCTACATGTATCTACCTACACCACGTACACACAATACAGAACACAATGTCTACAGATATCTACATGTATCTACCTACACCACGTACACACAATACAGAACACAATGTCTACAGATATCTACATGTATCTACCTACACCATGTACACACAATACAGATCACAATGTCTACAGATATCTACATGTATCTACCTACACCACGTACACACAATACAGATCACAATGTCTACAGATATCTACATGTATCTACCTACACCACGTACACACAATACAGATCACAATGTCTACAGATATCTACATGTGTCTACCTACACCACGTACACACAATACAGAACACAATGTCTACAGATATCTACATGTATCTACCTACACCACGTACACACAATACAGAACACAATGTCTACAGATATCTACATGTATCTACCTACACCACGTACACACAATACAGAACACAATGTCTACAGATATCTACATGTGTCTACTCTACACCACGTACACACAATACAGATCACAATGTCTACAGATATCTACATGTATCTCTACCATTACACCATGTACACACAATACAGATCACAATGTCTACAGATATCTACATGTATCTACCTACACCATGTACACACAATACAGAACACAATGTCTACAGATATCTACATGTATCTACCTACACCATGTACACACAATACAGATCACAATGTCTACAGATATCACATGTATCTCTACCTACACCATGTACACACAATACAGGAACACAATGTCTACAGATATCTACATGTGTCTACCTACACCACGTACACACAATACAGAACACAATGTCTACAGATATCTACATGTATCTACCTACACCATGTACACACAATACAGAACACAATGTCTACAGATATCTACATGTGTCTACCTACACCACGTACACACAATACAGAACACAATGTCTACAGATATCTACATGTATCTACCTACACCATGTACACACAATACAGATCACAATGTCTACAGATATCTTCATGTGTCTACCTACACCACGTACACACAATACAGATGACAATGTCTACAGATATCTACATGTATCTATCTACACCACGTACACACAATACAGATCACAATGTCTACAGATATCTACATGTATCTACCTACACCATGTACACACAATACAGAACACAGTGTCTACAGATATCTTCATGTGTCTACCTACACCACGTACACACAATACAGATCACAATGTCTACAGATATCTACATGTATCTACCTACACCATGTACACACAATACAGAACGCAATGTCTACATATATCTACATGTGTCTAACTACACCATGTACACACAATACAGATCACAATGTCTACAGATATCTACATGTGTCTAACTACACCATGTACACACAATACAGATCACAATGTCTACATATATCTTCATGTGTCTACCTACACCATGTACACACAATACAGATCACAATGTCTACATATATCTACATGTGTCTAACTACACTATGTACACACAATACAGATCACAATGTCTACATATATCTACTTGTGTCTACCTACACCACGTACACACAATACAGATCACAATGTCTACAGATATCTACATGTGTCTACCTACACCACGTACACACAATACAGATCACAATGTCTACAGATATCTACATGTGTCTAACTACACCACGTACACACAATACAGATCACAATGTCTACAGATATCTGCATGTGTCTAACCACACCACGTACACACAATACAGATCACAATGTCTACAGATATCTACATGTGTCTAACTACACCACATACACACAATACAGATCACACTGTCTACAGATATATCTACATGTGTCTACCTACACCATGTACACACAATACAGATCACAATGTCTACAGATATCTACATGTATCTACCTACACCACGTACACACAATACAGATCACAATGTCTACAGATATCTACATGTGTCTACCTACACCACGTACACACAATACAGATCACAATGTCTACAGATATCTACATGTGTCTAACTACACCATGTACACACAATACAGAACGCAATGTCTACATATATCTACACGTGTCTACCTACACCACGTAGACACAATACAGAAACAATGTCTACAGATATCTACATGTGTCTACCTACACCACGTACACACAATACAGAACACAATGTCTACAGATATCTACATGTGTCTACCTACATCACGTACACACAATACAGAACACAATGTCTACAGATATCTACATGTATCTACCTACACCATGTACACACAATACAGAACACAATGTCTACAGATATCTACATGTATCTGCCTACACCATGTACACACAATACAGATGACAATGTCTAGAGATATCTACATGTGTCTACCTACATCACGTACACACAATACAGAACACAATGTCTACAGATATCTACATGTATCTACCTACGCCATGTACACACAATACTGAACACAATGTATACAGATATCTACAAGTATCTACCTACACCACGTACACACAATACGTAAACAATGTCTACAGATATCTACATGTGTCTACCTACATCACGTACACACAATACAGATCACAGTGTCTACATATATTTACAGATGTCTACCTACATCACGTACACACACAATACAGAACACAATGTCTACAGATATCTACATGTGTCTACCTACACCACGTAGACACAATACAGATGACAATGTCTACAGATATCTACATGTATCTGCCTACACCACGTAGACACAATACAGATGACAATGTCTACAGATATCTACATGTATCTGCCTACACCATGTACACACAATACAGAACACAATGTCTACAGATATCTACATGTATCTACCTACACCATGTACACACAATACAGAACACAATGTCTACAGATATCTACATGTATCTGCCTACACCATGTACACACAATACAGATGACAATGTCTAGAGATATCTACATGTGTCTACCTACATCACGTAAACACAATACAGAACACAATATCTACAGATATCTACATGTATCTACCTACGCCATGTACACACAATACTGAACACAATGTCTACAGATATCTACAAGTATCTACCTACACCACGTACACACAATACGTAAACAATGTCTACAGATATCTACATGTGTCTACCTACATCACGTACACACAATACAGATCACAGTGTCTACAGATATATTTACAGATGTCTACCTACATCACGTACACATAATACAGAACACAATGTCTACAGATATCTACATGTGTCTACCTACACCACGTAGACACAATACAGATGACAATGTCTACAGATATCTACATGTATCTGCCTACACCATGTACACACAATACAGAACACAATGTCTACAGATATCTACATGTATCTACCTACACCATGTACACACAATACAGAACGCAATGTCTACAGATATCTACATGTATCTACCTACACCATGTACACACAATACAGATGACAATGTCTACAGATATCTACATGTATCTACCTACATCACGTACACACAATACAGATCACAATGTCTATATATATCTATATGTGTCTACCTACATCACGTACACACAATACAGATGACAATGTCTACAGATATCTACATGTGTCTACCTACACCACGTACACACAATACAGATCACAATGTCTATATATATCTACATCTGTCTACCTACATCACGTACACACAATACAGATCACAATGTCTACAGATATCTACATGTGTCTACCTACACCACGTAGACACAATACAGATGACAATGTCTTCAGATATCTACATGTATCTGCCTACACCATGTACACACAATACAGATCACAATGTCTACAGATATCTACATGTATCTACCTACACCATGTACACACAATACAGATCGCAATGTCTACAGATATCTACATGTATCTACCTACACCATGTACACACAATACAGATGACAATGTCTACAGATATCTACATGTGTCTACCTACACCATGTACACACAATACAGATGACAATGTTCACAGATATCTACATGTGTCTACCTACACCATGTACACACAACAATACAGATGACAATGTCTATATATATCTACATGTGTCTACCTACATCACGAACACACAATACAGATGACAATGTCTACAGATATCTACATGTGTCTACCTACACCATGTACACACAATACACATGACAATGTCTACAGATATCTACATGTGTCTACCTACACCATGTACACACAATACAGATGACAATGTCTACGGATATCTACATGTGTCTACCTACATCACGTACACACAATACAGATCACAATGTCTATATATCTCTACATGTGTCTACCTACATCATGTACACACAATACAGATCACAATGTCTACAGATATCTACATGTGTCTACCTACACCATGTACACACAATACAGATCACAATGTCTACAGATATCTACATGTGTCTACCTACACCATGTACACACAATACAGATGACAATGTCTATATATATCTACATGTGTCTACCTACATCACGTACACACAATACAGATCACAATGTCTACAGATATCCACAAGTGTCTACCTACACCACGTACACACAATACAGAAACAATGTCTACAGATATCTAAATGTATCTACCTACACCATGTACACACAATACAGATCACAATGTCTATATATATCTACAAGTGTCTACCTACACCATGTACACACAATACAGATCACAGTGTCTATATATATCTACATGTGTCTACCTACACCATGTGCCCACAATACAGAACACAATGTCTACAGGTATCTACATGTATCTACCTACACCATGTACACACAATACAGAACACAATGTCTACAGATATCTAGGTGTATCTACCTACACCATGTACACACAATACAGATGACAATGTCTACAGATATCTACATGTGTCTACCTACACCATGTACACACAATACAGATGACAATGTTTACAGATATCTACATGTATCTACCTACACCATGTACACACAATACAGATGACAATGTCTATATATATCCACATGTATCTACCTACATCACGTACACACAATACAGATCAGAATGTCTATATATATCTACAAGTGTCTACCTACACCATGTACACACAATACAGATCACAGTGTCTACATATAGCTACATGTGTCTACCTACACCATGTGCCCACAATACAGAACACAATGTCTACAGATATCTACATGTGTCTACCTACACCATGTACACACAATACAGAAACAATGTCTACAGATATCTACATGTGTCTACCTACACCACGTACACGCAATACAGAACACAATGTCTACATATATCTACATGTATCTACCTACACCATGTGCACACAACACAGATCAGAATGTCTACAGATATCTACATGTGTCTACCTACATCACGTACACACAATACAGAACACAATGTCTACAGATATCTACATGTATCTACCTACACCATGTACACACAATACAGATCACAATGTCTACAGATATCTACATGTGTCTACCTACACCACGTACACACAATACAGAAACAATGCCTACATATATCTACATGTGTCTACCTACACCACATACACACAATACAGATCACAATGTCTACAGATATCTACATGTGTCTAACTACACCACGTACACACAATACAGATCACAATGTCTACAGATATCTACATGTGTCTAACTACACCACGTACACACAATACAGATCACAATGTCTACACATATCTGCATGTGTCTAACCACACCACGTACACACAATACAGATCACAATGTCTACAGATATCTACATGTGTCTAACTACACCACATACACACAATACAGATCACACTGTCTACAAATATATCTACATGTGTCTAACTACACGATGTACACACAATACAGATCACAATGTCTACAGATATCTACATGTATCTACCTACACCACGTACACACAATACAGATCACAATGTCTACAGATATCTACATGTGTCTAACTACACCATGTACACACAATACAGATCACAATGTCTACAGATATCTACATGTGTCTAATTACACCATGTACACACAATACAGAACGCAATGTCTACATATATCTACACGTGTCTACCTACACCACGTACACACAATACAGAAACAATGTCTACAGATATCTACATGTGTCTACCTACACCATGTACACACAATACAGAACACAATGTCTACAGATATCTACATGTATCTGCCTACACCATGTACACACAATACAGATGACAATGTCTAGAGATATCTACATGTGTCTACCTACATCACGTACACACAATACAGAACACAATATCTACAGATATCTACATGTATCTACCTACGCCATGTACACACAATACTGAACACAATGTCTACAGATATCTACAAGTATCTAACTACACCACGTACACACAATACGTAAACAATGTCTACAGATATCTACATGTGTCTACCTACATCACGTACACACAATACAGATCACAATGTCTATATATATCTATATGTGTCTACCTACATCACGTACACACAATACAGATGACAATGTCTACAGATATCTACATGTGTCTACCTACACCACGTACACACAATACAGATCACAATGTCTATATATATCTACATCTGTCTACCTACATCACGTACACACAATACAGATCACAATGTCTACAGATATCTACATGTGTCTACCTACACCATGTACACACAATACAGATGACAATGTCTACAGATATCTACATGTGTCTACCTACACCACGTAGACACAATACAGATGACAATGTCTTCAGATATCTACATGTATCTGCCTACACCATGTACACACAATACAGATCACAATGTCTACAGATATCTACATGTATCTACCTACACCATGTACACACAATACAGATCGCAATGTCTACAGATATCTACATGTATCTACCCACACCATGTAATAACACAATACAGATGACAATGTTCACAGATATCTACATGTGTCTACCTACACCATGTACACACAATACAGATGACAATGTCTACAGATATCTACATGTGTCTACCTACACCATGTACACACAATACAGATGACAATGTCTATATATATCTACATGTGTCTACCTACATCACGAACACACAATACAGATGACAATGTCTACAGATATCTACATGTGTCTACCTACACCATGTACACACAATACACATGACAATGTCTACAGATATCTACATGTGTCTACCTACACCATGTACACACAATACAGATCACAATGTCTACAGATATCTACATGTGTCTACCTACATCACGTACACACAATACAGATCACAATGTCTATATATCTCTACATGTGTCTACCTACATCATGTACACACAATACAGATCACAATGTCTACAGATATCTACATGTGTCTACCTACACCATGTACACACAATACAGATCACAATGTCTACAGATATCTACATGTGTCTACCTACACCATGTACACACAATACAGATGACAATGTCTATATATATCTACATGTGTCTACCTACATCACGTACACACAATACAGATCACAATGTCTACAGATATCCACAAGTGTCTACCTACACCACGTACACACAATACAGAAACAATGTCTACAGATATCTACATGTATCTACCTACACCATGCAATAACAATAATACAGATCACAATGTCTATATATATCTACAAGTGTCTACCTACACCATCAACATAACACACAATACAGATCACAGTGTCTATATATATCTACATGTGTCTACCTACACCATGTGCCCACAATACAGAACACAATGTCTACAGATATCTACATGTATCTACCTACACCATGTACACACAATACAGAACACAATGTCTACAGATATCTAGGTGTATCTACCTACACCATGTACACACAATACAGATGACAATGTCTACAGATATCTACATGTGTCTACCTACACCATGTACACACAATACAGATGACAATGTTTACAGATATCTACATGTATCTACCTACACCATGTACACACAATACAGATGACAATGTCTATATATATCTACATGTATCTACCTACATCACGTACACACAATACAGATCAGAATGTCTATATATATCTACAAGTGTCTACCTACACCATGTACACACAATACAGATCACAGTGTCTACATATAGCTACATGTGTCTACCTACACCATGTGCCCACAATACAGAACACAATGTCTACAGATATCTACATGTGTCTACCTACACCATGTACACACAATACAGAAACAATGTCTACAGATATCTACATGTGTCTACCTACACCACGTACACGCAATACAGAACACAATGTCTACATATATCTACATGTATCTACCTACACCATGTACACACAACACAGATCACAATGTCTACAGATATCTACATGTGTCTGCCTACATCACGTACACACAATACAGATCACAATGTCTACAGATATCCACAAGTGTCTACCTACACCACGTACACACAATACAGAAACAATGTCTACAGATATCTACATGTATCTACCTACACCATGTACACACAATACAGATCACAATGTCTATATATATCTACAAGTGTCTACCTACACCATGTACACACAATACAGATCACAGTGTCTATATATATCTACATGTGTCTACCTACACACCATGTGCCCACAATACAGAACACAATGTCTACAGATATCTACATGTATCTACCTACACCATGTACACACAATACAGAACACAATGTCTACAGATATCTAGTGTATCTACTCACACCATGTACACACAATACAGATGACAATGTTCACAGATATTCTACATGTGTCTACCTACACCATGTACACACACAATACAGATGACAATGTTTACAGATATCTACATGTATCTACCTACACCATGTACACACAATACAGATGACAATGTCTATATATATCTACATGTATCTACCTACATCACGTACACACAATACAGATCAGAATGTCTATATATATCTACAAGTGTCTACCTACACCATGTACACACAATACAGATCACAGTGTCTACATATAGCTACATGTGTCTACCTACACCATGTGCCCACAATACAGAACACAATGTCTACAGATATCTACATGTGTCTACCTACACCATGTACACACAATACAGAAACAATGTCTACAGATATCTACATGTGTCTACCTACACCACGTACACGCAATACAGAACACAATGTCTACATATATCTACATGTATCTACCTACACCATGTACACACAACACAGATCACAATGTCTACAGATATCTACATGTGTCTACCTACATCACGTACACACAATACAGAACACAATGTCTACATATATCTACATGTATCTACCTACACCATGTACACACAATACAGATCACAATGTCTACAGATATCTACATGTGTCTACCTACACCACATGTACACACAATACAGAAAACAATGTCTACAGGTATCTACATGTGTCTACCTACACCACGTACACACAATACAGAACACAATGTTCACAGATATCTACCAGTGTCTACCTACACCATGTACAATAACAATACAGATGACAATGTCTACAGATATCTACATGTGTCTACCTACATCACGTACACACAATACAGAACACAATGTCTACAGATATCTACATGTATCTACCTACACTATGTACAATAATAACAATACAGATGACAATGTCTACAGATATCTACATGTATCTCCCCTACACCATGTACACACAATACATACAGATCACAATGTTCACAGATATCTACATGTGTTCACCGACATCACGTACACACACAATACAGAACACAATGTCTACAGATATCTACATGTATCTACCTACGCCATGTACACACAATACTGAACACAATGTCTACAGATATCTACAAGTGTGTACCTACACCACGTACACACAATACGTAAACAATGTCTACAGATATCTACATGTGTCTACTTACATCACGTACACACAATACAGATCACAATGTCTACATATATTTACAGATGTCTACCTACATCACGTACACACAATACAGAACACAATGTCTACAGATATCTACATGTGTCTACCTACACCATGTACACACAATACAGATGACAAAGTCTACAGATATCTACATGTGTCTACCTACACCACGTAGACACAATACAGATGACAAAGTCTTCAGATATCTACATGTATCTGCCTACACCATGTACACACAATACAGATCACAATGTCTACAGATATCTACATGTATCTACCTACACCATGTACACACAATACAGATCGCAATGTCTACAGATATCTACATGTATCTACCTACACCATGTACACACAATACAGATGACAATGTCTACAGATATCTACATGTGTCTACCTACACCATGTACACACAATACAGATGACAATGTCTACAGATATCTACATGTGTCTACCTACACCATGTACACACAATACAGATGACAATGTCTATATATATCTACATGTGTCTACCTACATCACGAACACACAATACAGATGACAATGTCTACAGATATCTACATGTGTCTACCTACACCATGTACACACAATACAGATGACAATGTCTACAGATATCTACATGTGTCTACCTACACCATGTACACACAATACAGATCACAATGTCTACAGATATCTACATGTGTCTACCTACATCACGTACACACAATACAGATCACAATGTCTATATATCTCTACATGTGTCTACCTACATCATGTACACAATAATACAGATCACAATGTCTACAGATATCTACATGTGTCTCACCTACACCATGTACACACAATACAGATCACAATGTCTACAGATATCTACTATGTGTCTACCTACACCATGTACACACAATACAGATGACAATGTCTATATATATCTACATGTGTCTACCTACATCACGTACACACAATACAGATCACAATGTCTACAGATATCCACAAGTGTCTACCTACACCACGTACACACAATACAGAAACAATGTCTACAGATATCTACATGTATCTACCTACACCATGTACACACAATACAGATCACAATGTCTATATATATCTACATGGTCTACCTACACCATGTACACACAATACAGATCACAGTGTCTATAGATATCTACATGTGTCTACCTACACCACATGTGCCCACAATACAGAACACAATGTCTACAGATATCTACATGTATCTACCTACACCATGTACACACACAATACAGAACACAATGTCTACAGATATCTAGGGGGTGTATCTACCTACACCATGTACACACAATACAGATGACAATGTCTACAGATATCTACATGTGTCTACCTACACCATGTACACACAATACAGATGACAATGTTTACAGATATCTACATGTATCTACCTACACCATGTACACACAATACAGATGACAATGTCTATATATCTACATGTATCTACCCACACCATGTACACACAATACAGATGACAATGTCTATATATATCTACATGTATCTACCTACATCACGTACAATAATAATACAGATCAGAATGTCTATATATATCTACATGTGTCTACCTACACCATGTACACACAATACAGATCACAGTGTCTACACATATAGCTACATGTGTCTACCTACACCATGTGTACACACAATACAGAACACAATGTCTACAGATATCTACATGTGTCTACCTACACCATGTACACACAATACAGAAACAATGTCTACAGATATCTACATGTCTCTACCTACACCACGTACACGCAATACAGAACACAATGTCTACAGATATCTACATGTATCTACCTACACCATGTACACACAACACAGATCACAATGTCTACAGATATCTACATGTGTCTACCTACACCACGTACACACAATACAGAAACAATGTCTACAGATATCTACATGTGTCTACCTACACCACGTACACACAATACAGAACACAATGTCTACAGATATCTACAAGTGTCTACCTACACCATGTACACACAATACAGATGACAATGTCTACAGATATCTACATGTGTCTACCTACATCACGTACACACAATACAGAACACAATGTCTACAGATATCTACATGTATCTACCTACACTATGTACACACAATACAGATGACAATGTCTACAGATATCTACATGTATCTCCCTACACCATGTACACACAATACAGATCACAATGTCTACAGATATCTACATGTGTCTACCGACATCACGTACACACAATACAGAACACAATGTCTACAGATATCTACATGTATCTACCTACGCCATGTACACACAATACTGAACACAATGTCTACAGATATCTACAAGTGTGTACCTACACCACGTACACACAATACGTAAACAATGTCTACAGATATCTACATGTGTCTACTTACATCACGTACACACAATACAGATCACAATGTCTACATATATTTACAGATGTCTACCTACATCACGTACACACAATACAGAACACAATGTCTACAGATATCTACATGTATCTACCTACACCACGTACACACAAAAGATCACAATGTCTACAGATATCTACATGTGTCTACCTACATCACGTACACACAATACAGAACACAATGTCTACAGATATCTACATGTATCTACCTACACCATGTACACGCAATACAGAACACAATGTCTACAGATATCTACATGTATCTGCCTACACCATGTACACACAATACAGATCACAATGTCTAGAGATATCTACATGTGTCTACCTACATCACGTACACACAATACAGAACACAATGTCTACAGATATCTACATGTATCTACCTACGCCATGTACACACAATACTGAACACAATGTATACAGATATCTACAAGTGTCTACCTACACCACGTACACACAATACGTAAACAATGTCTACAGATATCTACATGTGTCTACCTACATCACGTACACACAATACAGATCACAATGTCTACATATATTTACAGATGTCTACCTACATCACGTACACACAATACAGAACACAATGTCTACAGATATCTACATGTGTCTACCTACACCACGTAGACACAATACAGATGACAATGTCTACAGATATCTACATGTATCTACCTACACCATGTACACACAATACAGATGACAATGTCTACAGATATCTACATGTATCTACCTACATCACGTACACACAATACAGATCACAATGTCTATATATATCTACATGTGTCTACCTACATCACGTACACACAATACAGATGACAATGTCTACAGATATCTACATGTGTCTACCTACACCACGTACACACAATACAGATCACAATGTCTACATATATCTACATCTGTCTACCTACATCATGCACAATAATAATACAGATCACAATGTCTACAGATATCTACATGTGTCTACCTACACCATGTACACACAATACAGATGACAATGTCTACAGATATCTACATGTGTCTACCTACACCATGTACACACAATACAGATGACAATGTCTACAGATATCCACATGTATCTGCCTACACCATGTACACACAATACAGATCACAATGTCTACAGATATCTACATGTATCTACCTACACCATGTACACACAATACAGATCGCAATGTCTACATATATCTACATGTATCTACCTACACCATGTACACACAATACAGATGACAATGTCTATATATCTCTACATGTGTCTACCTACATCACGTACACACAATACAGATCACAATGTCTACAGATATCTACATGTGTCTACCGACACCATGTACACACAATACAGATCACAATGTCTACAGATATCTACATGTGTCTACCGACATCACGTACACACAATACAGAAACAATGTCTACAGATATCTACATGTATCTACCTACACCATGTACACACAATACAGATCACAATGTCTACATATATCTACAAGTGTCTACCTACACCAGGTACACACAATACAGATCACAGTGTCTATATATATCTACATGTGTCTACCTACACCATGTGCCCACAATACAGAACACAATGTCTACAGATATCTACATGTATCTACCTACACCATGTACACACAATACAGAACACAATGTCTACAGATATTTAGGTGTATCTACCTACACCATGTACACACAATACAGATGACAATGTCTACAGATATCTACATGTGTCTACCTACACCATGTACACACAATACAGATGACAATGTTTACAGATATCTACATGTATCTACCTACACCATGTACACACAATACAGATGACAATGTCTATATATATCTACATGTATCTACCTACATCACGTACACACAATACAGATCACAATGTCTACAGATATCTACAAGTGTCTACCTACACCACGTACACACAATACAGAAACAATGTCTACAGATATCTACATGTATCTACCTACACCATGTACACACAATACAGATCAGAATGTCTATATATATCTACAAGTGTCTACCTACACCATGTACACACAATACAGATCACAGTGTCTACATATAGCTACATGTGTCTACCTACACCATGTGCCCACAATACAGAACAGAATGTCTACAGATATCTACATGTGTCTAACTACACCATGTACACACAATACAGAAACAATGTCTACAGATATCTACATGTGTCTACCTACACGACTTACACACAATACAGAACACAATGTCTACAGATATCTACATGTATCTACCTACACCATGTACACACAACACAGATCACAATGTCTACAGATATCTACATGTGTCTACCTACACCACGTACACACAATACAGAACACAATGTCTACAGATATCTACATGTATCTACCTACACCATGTACACACAATACAGATCACAATGTCTACAGATATCTACATGTGTCTACCTACACCACGTACACACAATACAGAAACAATGTCTACAGATATCTACATGTGTCTACCTACACCACGTACACACAATACAGAACACAATGTCTACAGATATCTACATGTATCTACCTACACCATGTACACACAATACTGAACACAATGTCTACAGATATCTACATGTGTCTACCTACACCACGTACACACAATACAGAAAACAATGTCTACAGATATCTACATGTGTCTACCTACACCACGTACACACAACAATACAGAACACAATGTCTACAGATATCTACATGTGTCTACCTACACCACGTACACACAATACAGAACACAATGTCTACAGATATCTACATGTATCTACCTACACCACGTACACACAATACAGAACACAATGTCTACAGATATCTACATGTATCTACCTACACCATGTACACACAATACAGAACACAATGTCTACAGATATCTACATGTGTCTACCTACACCATGTACACACAATACAGAACACAATGTCTACAGATATCTACATGTGTCTACCTACACCACGTGTACACACAATACAGAACACAATGTCTACAGATATCTACATGTATCTACCTACACCACGTACACACACAATACAGAACACAATGTCTACAGATATCTACATGTGTCTACCTACACCACGTACACACAATACAGAACACAATGTCTACAGATATCTACATGTATCTACCTACACCATGTACACACAATACAGAACACAATGTCTACAGATATCTACATGTATCTACCTACACCATGTGCACACAATACAGAACACAATGTCTACATATATCTACATGTATCTACATTTATCTACATGTGTCTACCTACACCACGTACACACAATACAGAACACAATGTCTACATATATCTACATGTATCTACCTACACCATGTACACACAATACAGAACACAATGTCTACAGATATCTACATGTATCTACCTACACCATGTACACACAATACAGAACACAATGTCTACAGATATCTACATGTATCTACCTACACCATGTACACACAATACAGATCACAATGTCTACAGATATCTACATGTGTCTACCTACACCACGTACACACAATACAGAACACAATGTCTACAGATATCTACATGTATCTACCTACACCATGTACACACAATACAGAACACAATGTCTACAGATATCTACATGTGTCTACCTACACCACGTACACACAATACAGAACACAATGTCTACAGATATCTACATGTGTCTACCTACACCACGTACACACAATACAGAACACAATGTCTACAGATATCTACATGTGTCTACCTACACCATGTACACACAATACAGAACACAATGTCTACAGATATCTACATGTGTCTACCTACACCACGTACACACAATACAGAACACAATGTCTACAGATATCTACATGTATCTACCTACACCATGTACACACAATACAGAACACAATGTCTACAGATATCTACATGTATCTACCTACACCACGTACACACAATACAGATCACAATGTCTACAGATATCTACATGTGTCTACCTACACCACGTACACAACAATAATACAGAACACAATGTCTACAGATATCTACATGTATCTACCTACACCATGTACACACAATACAGAACACAATGTCTACAGATATCTACATGTATCTACCTACACCATGTACACACAATACAGAACACAATGTCTACAGATATCTACATGTATCTACCTACACCATGTACACAAAACACAGATCACAATGTCTACAGATATCTACATGTGTCTACCTACACCACGTACACACAATACAGAACACAATGTCTACAGATATCTACATGTGTCTACCTACACCACGTACACACAATACAGAACACAATGTCTACAGATATCTACATGTGTCTACCTACACCACGTACACACAATACAGAACACAATGTCTACAGATATGTCTATGTGTCTACCTACACACCACGTACACACAATACAGATCACAATGTCTACAGATATCTACATGTATCTACCTACACCATGTACACACAATACAGGTGACAATGTCTACAGATATCTACATGTGTCTACCTACACCACGTACACACAATACAGAACACAATGTCTACAGATATCTACATGTATCTACCTACACCATGTACACACAATACAGAACACAATGTCTACAGATATCTACATGTGTCTACCTACACCACGTACACACAATACAGAACACAATGTCTACAGATATCTACATGTATCTACCTACACCATACACACAATACACACAATACAGAACACAATGTCTACAGATATCTACATGTATCTACCTACACCATGTACACACAATACAGAACACAATGTCTACAGATATCTACATGTATCTACCTACACCATGTACACACAATACAGATCACAATGTCTACATATATCTGCAAGTGTCTACCTACACCATGTGCCCACATTACAGAAACAATGTCTACAGATATCTACATGTATCTACCTACACCATGTACACACAATACAGAACACAATGTCTATATATATCTACAAGTGTCTACCTACACCATGTGCCCACATTACAGAAACAATGTCTACAGATATCTACATGTGTCTACCTACACCATGTACACACAATACAGAACACAATGTCTACAGATATCTACATGTGTCTACCTACACCATGTGCCCACAATACAGGACGCAATGTCTACAGAGATCTTACACTTATACATCTGATAATTTAATCCGTCCTGGGGGTTTAAGCTTTGGACACCACCCCGTATCGTATCATATAGTATTTCTTACCAGATATCTAGTGTCTGTCCCAGACCCTTCTACATGAAAAACTGAATCCCAATAAGATCTAGAATGATCATGACTAGGCAGAAATTGCCTCAGCTCTAAAATGCTTTCAACATCTTTATTGTTCTGGGCTCAATTTGGATCATATTTATTTTGTAGGCTAGAGAATAAAACTCTTTTGGGAACAAAATATTATTCTAATCACAAACAAACTATACCATATACCACACACATATTGTACCCAATCGTACCTTTGATTACATTTTGATTGAGTGTAATAGTACCCATGTCACCTTTCGCCCAGGTTTCACATCTCCGAGTTTAATGTTGATCCTGGTAATCTTGAATAGCTACATACATAATTCATGACACTTAAGTGGTTTAATGTACTTCAGGCTGTGTGGTGTTTACGCCGTTCTTGGTTTATAATTAATTCACAAGTGAATTGCGAAACAGTTTGTGGCATTTTTCGAAACAAGGTAATTCAGTCCTTCGGGTTGTTGTGAAGGCTTAATACCTGGCGCTCTGTTGTTAATTTAATGCTGTGGAAGACAGGTGAGTGAGTGAGTGTGGTTTTACGCCGCTTTTAGCAATATTCCAGCAACATCACGGCGGGGACACCAGAAATGGTCTTCACACATTGTACCCATGTGGGGAATCGAACCCGGGTCTTCGGCGTGACGAACGAACGCTTTAACCACTAGGCTACCCCACCGCCCCGGAAGACAGGTAATATAAATAGTAGAAAACGTTCGAGGTTACCTTTGGCAATGTTCTCATTTGCCGAATCGAACCCAGGTTACCTGTGTAAACTCACCCACCATACACTCTCACTGCTCCCTTAGATGAAGATTTTAGGGGGTTAGGAACTGTTAAAGCCTTATTTGGACCCGTGAAGATCCGGATTAGAATTGATCTTCAGTAACCCGTTCTTGTAACAGGCGACTAACGGGGTCGGGTGGTCAGGCTCGCTGACTTGGTTGACGCCTATAATCGTATCCCAATTGCGGAGATCGATACTCATGCTGTTGACCACTGGATTATCTATCCAGAGTCGATTATTTACAGCCCGCCGCCATATCGCTGGAATATTGCTAGGTGCGGGGTAAAACTTAACTCACTCACTCACTCTCATTCAGTCTTATTTGTCTGTTGTCAACACCACACGTAGCAAAATTCCAGCTATGTAACAGCGGCCTGTCAACAGATTCTGGACCCGACAATCCAGTGATAGATACTATGAGCAAAGTCAACATAGCGCCATGAAACGCAACCAAGCCTGACAACTAACTCTATGTACGTGTCTCATACAACATGAATATGTTGCTAGGGACCTATTTCACTTAACTGCCCATAGGGGAGAACACCGTGAATAGTATTCATAATTATGTATTTCACGCACCCCGGAGATATACAATTTAAGATTTTCTGGCATCCGCAAATCAAACCAATTTTACAGCATAAGCAGGATAACTGGCTGATTTTTAATTATGTAGCTGTACTTTTATCTGGAGCGGTACCAGCTGTACACATCTAAAAGGAATGCTGACTATCAGCAATACTGATCGAGCTGTTCTTATTACGAGACAATTTTTAATTATGTCCTTGATAACAATAAATGTTGTCGTTATGTTCTTGATAACAATAAATGTTATCGTTATGTCCTTGATAACAATAAATGTTATCGTTATGTCCTTGATAACACTAAATGTTATCGTTATGTTCCTGATAACACTAAATGTTATCGTTATGTCCTTGATAACAATAAATGTTATCGTTATGTTCTTGATAACACTAAATGTTATCGTTATGTCCTTGATAACAATAAATGTTATCGTTATGTCCTTGATAACAATAAATGTTATCGTTATGTCCTTGATAACAATAAATGTTATCGTTATCTCCTTGATAACAATAAATGTTATCGTTATGTCCTTGATAACAATAAATGTTATCGTTATGTTCTTTATGTCCTTGATAACAATAATGTTATCGTTATGTCTGTTTGATTGGCATTTAGAAGTTGGTGACTAATAAGAAAGTAAGAATATTTATGGATAACAACTTCTTTATTATATATGATGCGACGTTTCGGTATGGATTCTTATACCGTTGTCAAGCAAGAGTGAAGTACTACAGCACAGACCAGGCTTATATACATGAACAGGGATTAAGTAATAACAACATGTAGGACTGAATGAGGGGGATTAACAATAACAACAAGGCACGGTGGCAATAATGTAGTGACAATAGGAAGCCAATGGTGGTTGATGTAAAAAACAAAATATACATGCTGATGAGATTAACTAACAATGATGGCTGAGGTGCTCTTAATCTGTTGTTTTTATGAGATCATTGTATGCAGAAGGATGAGATATCCTGGTCTCTGTTGATTGAGGGCTTGTGTTCCGGATTTGAACTGCTTCTGCAAGTTTCCTTTTGGTGAAGTCCTGGTGGTTTTTGGATAATATGTCCACATTGTCCCAAATTATGTTGTGATTGGGCAGTTGATGATGTGGTCTGATAATGCCGATTTTCTATCAGATTTAGTGGTAGATGATAAGTGTTCTTTGATTCGGATATTTATGGGCCGGGAGGTTTCGCCTACATAGGCCTCGCCACAGTCACAGTTGATTTTATAGACAACACCTTTGGGTTGATGTTGTCGTTTAGAGGTGTTCCTGCCATTCGCTTTCAGTGGGGTTTTAGTGGTGTAGAGCTGGTAAAGTAGGTTTCGATGCCTGCTTCTCGCTTGAGGAGACGGCTGATGTGGTGAGAGGTTTTCCTATGAAGGGAGGAGATACGAATAGGTGCTGGTTCAGGTTTGTTGGAGGCCGGTTTTCTTGTTGGGTGGAGTGTGGTGCTGATAATTTTATCGACTAGTTTCGACGGTAGTGGTTGAACTTGGTGAAAACATGGCGGAGGTGCTGTATTTCTGTAGTGGGACTGGTGGAGGAAAGGTTGATGGCTCGTCTGGTGAGGGTGGAGATAATGCCAGTTTTGGTTCTCAAAGGGTGGTTGGAGTCAAAATGAATGTATTGGTCGGAGTGGGTTGGCTTTCTATAGACACTGGTACGGATCTTGTTGGCTGGAGTTCTGGTTACAAGGACATCTAGAAAGGGAAGTTGACCACTGGATTCTGTTTCTAAGGTGAATTGGACCCGGGGGTGCTGTTGGTTGAGGTGTTGCAGGAGGGCTGCTGGGTCTTGGTCATATGATGCGACGTTTCGGTATGGATTCTTATACCGTTGTCAAGCAAGAGTGAAGTACTACAGCACAGACCAGGCTTATATACATGAACAGGGATTAAGTAATAACAACATGTAGGACTGAATGAGGGACTGAATGTCCCAACATAATTTGGGACAATGTGGACATATTATCCAAAAACCACCAGGACTTCACCAAAGGAAACTTGCAGAAGCAGTTCAAATCCGGAGACACAAGCCCTCAATCAACAGAGACCAGGGATATCTCATCCCTTCTGCATACAATGATCTCATAAAAACAACAGATTAGAGCACCTCAGCCATCATTGTTAATTAATCTCATCAGCATGTATATTTTGTTTTTTACATCAACCACCATTGGCTTCCTATTGTCACTACATTATTGCCACCGTACCTTGTTGTTATTGTTAATCCTCCTCATTCAGTCCTACATGTTGTTATTACTTAATCCCTGTTCATGTATATAAGCCTGGTCTGTGCTGTAGTACTTCACTCTTGCTTGACAACGGTATAAGAATCCATACCGAAACGTCGCATCATATATAATAAAGAAGTTGTTATCCATAAATATTCTTACTTTCTTATCGTTATGTCCTTGATAACAATAATATTATCGTTATGTCCTTGATAAGAATTCACAAAACGACATTACTGTAGAAAAGAATCATAGGAAACAGACCACTAAAATGGTCTGAGATGTTTCTTTAGCTGAAATCAAATTGCCAAAACTTTAGGGGAGTAAAATTTAGTTTGCTATTGAAGATGATTATAGACTAAATCTACAATGTCAACTCTGGTAGGTATATTTGTTTCAACAAATCTAATTTCTTCTTCCACATCTAATGTCATTTATATTGTAAAGGTAAGGCTTTGACACCAAAGGAATAGACAATATCTAACGAAAATGATTCCTTTAGGAGTAAAGGGAAACATATAGGTGACCAGTTTACGAAGGTGTCATCGAACATCAGTGATGACACCAGGTGTTCGCCAAGGTGGAAAGCATGCTTCACCCACACAATTCACACTTCAACATGATATTTTTGCGGGAATGAAACAAGTTTATTTTCAAGCATCATCATAAAATGTATATTTTAACTCTAGGTGCTAAGTTTATGTCAGTTATTCTGAAAACTGTGGCACGTTGTCCGTTGTCACAATCGAAGTATTTTTAAGCTGGGAGAGTGAGAAGACTACACTCCCTGTTCAGTTTCCGGGCAGCGGAGTTTGAATGGCCTTGAATACGCTCACTTTTCTAGGTTACCCATTGAATGGAGCCGATCAAGCTTGAGGCGATCTCTATTCCATTGACGTCACGAACACGTGACATATTGTAATAAAACACAACTGGATACGGGTGAGCGAATAACCCGTGCACACAATATTTCAACCATTGCTCTCTGTACTTTCGTATCAAGGGCAGAATCGCCCTACAGCCTAAATCCCGTCCCAGAGATCAAATAGCGACCGTAGACGTATCCTGCAATAGACATTGACAACCGCTTGTTAATTTCAATAAGCGGGCCACTCCAACTGTTGACGTCACCGGTAATTGACAACCTGAGTTGTATATTGCAGGTTAGACTGAATAAGATCGGCCAGGCTCGTCAAGTGCAGTCGAGGGATCTGACACATTTATTCCCAAGCTACAGATATGAAAGCCCGTCGTCATTTGGGTAGTCATCAGCTATTTTTATACCATGATGTAAACATTTCAAATGCCACTGACGCAAGTAGATACACACAACGCTCACAATTGAAGTAGCTCTACGCTTGAAGTCCCACAGGCAGTTTAAGCTCTGGAGAGACGTTGCTCATATTACATCATTGTACAAACGCACGGAGTTTATGTACGCATATTTTGATATCCACCAAACTTCTGTCACGTAGGTGTTGTTTTTTAATCTTCTGATTGAAAAATAACATACAGAAATTAACAAGTGGACCTTGATAATCCGGACAGTTTGAAAACATTTAACTACTAGTATTTGATATATGACAAAAGACGTACTCGCTGAATCGCGATTATCCGGATTCTGTCAATCCGACCATCTGGTGTGTAAAATGGTCCTAACAGTTGAAACAAGTTCACAAATATCAAACAAATATCAATCGAACGACCAATGGCGCACTCATTGCACCTCGCCAATACGGAATTTGCACAGTCCGACCTTCTACGTGTATGCATCTTCTGATTTGATTATCTCATATATAAAACCGGTGGAACAGATCGGCTGCCAGCAGCCTAGGTCACTCTATAAAACTTCATACCTAAGGATCAACGAACATGTCCATGTACAACGTTCCAAAAAACGCAAAAAAGATTGTCATAAACATTTCCCAGCTATTTTAGTCTGTATTTGACAGGTGTCAAGTATACAGCGCTGACATGGAGACAACAGCTAGTCCATATTTGACGCAATCCGTTATGTACGCACACGCTGCCTGTAGAGTATGGCATGCTGATCCTTTAGGGGTTTTGTGCCGACCCTGTCATTGTACTGATTTGTTTATCTCATTAGAACCACAATTAACCTACTTCCTCCAGTGCCTATTTTGTATGTTGTAAGCTGTATGCTACCTTGCTAAAAGTGGCATAAACTAAACTGACTCACTCTATGCTACCAGCTGGGGAGGATCGTTTGTATCTTCTTGTTTTGAAGGCTTTTCTGATGGGGCCCATGTGTGCCATCGGAGTGGATCATGCTCGTGCTATCGACCACTGGTTTAGACTCGATTGCATGTATATAAATACTACTTGGAGTTAGATGCAATAATTTCATATTGTTTACTCATTCGAACAAAAAAAGCATCGATCAATAATAAAGAAATGGAATCCAAACAAGATTAAATAGAATCTAATACACGAGGGTTTTCAACAGGTACATCATGGTGTGAAATGGATTGACATGTGTACACATACACCGTTTGCCACAAGTATGCTAAACCCACACTTGTGCTGAATATGAATTCTTCGATCATTCAAGTGACTGCATGTCTACATCACTTTTCGGTCTGCTCTTTTTCACTGTAAGTGTTATGCTGCCAGTTTGAACATGAAATCATTTAAACATTGACACCATTGACAAACATTACAGCCTTTTAACAGCGCACCAGCTAATGCTGTATGCACACACAGGGTCCCGTACAACACATTACGTTTGCTTTGGGGCGGAGCACGGAGCGTTGATTTGGAACAATGTGGCTGTTTTGTGAATGAGTGAATGACCGAGTTGGGTTTTACTAGCAATATTCCAGCAATATATTGGCGGAGGACACCGAGAATAATGTACACCGAGAATAATCATACATTATGTCCAAAGTCGAACCCGGATCTTCGGAGTAACGAGGGAACCACTAAGCTTCCCCACAGCCCTGTTTTGTGAGTGAGTGAGTGAGTTTAATTTTACGCCGCACTCAGCAATATTCCAGTTAAAAGGCGGCGGTCTGTAAATAATCGAGTCTGGACCAGACAATCCAGTGATCAACATCATGAGCATCGATCTGCGCGATTGGGAACCAATGACATGTGTCAACCAAGTCAGCGAGCCAGACCACCCGATCCCGTTAGTCGCCTCTTACGACAAGCATGGGCTGCTGAAGACCAATTTTAACCCGGATCTTAATGGGTAGTTGATTTTGTACTGATGCTTTTATTGTATTCTCATAATTCTAACCCGGACCCTCACGTGTCCCGGTTTTGTGAACGAGGGAGTGATTGCTGCTGTTACTTTGCAACGGAGATATGTAGATAGTGATTCATACATATATTCATATTTTGAAGAGGTACAGTTGTGATATCACATTGCTTGTCTGCATACATATTTCGGTTTTATACTACACCCTGCATTATTGAACGACATTTAGTCGAAGATAAGACTACACTATAATGAATATGAATGGCAACTATTTTGAGGCTTTTCAAATATTACCATTGCAAATGAAACCTTTAGTGGTGTAATAAGCCACAAACTGTGCCTGTGTTAGGAATCGCTCCAAGCGAACGCTTCAAATACTACCCTTCTAATTATACCGTTAAAGAATTAGATTTTAGAAAGCAAAACCACCTGACCACGATTTTCTTACCCCATTTCCTGTTGCACCTTGGTTTGGGCTCCCAAACACCCCGTACATATACAACCAATACACACTTGTCAGTAGAAACAATGTTACAATATACTCCAATCTATTACTCCTTGTAGGACTCAGCTCCATGTTCGAGTACCACATAGTTTGCATATATACGGTTGTTTGGGTATACACCAAGCCTGTAACTGCAATTCGGCATATAGATGATTTTCTACACTGGTCTGAACTTGGTAATCAAATATCTATTCCACAGAATGTAGGTTAGTGATGTGGTTTTTTTTGTTTAACGAATTATTCAAAGACCGTATTTGAATAGAAATCTTGGTTTGGGAAATTTGTGTTGATACTGTGAATGATGGAAACAACAGTAGGCCTAACAAAACAACAGTAGGCCTAACAAAACAACAGTAGGCCTAACAAAACAACAGTAGGCCTAACAAAACAAAGCTGCTTATTACAGACCCTTATTAATATGCATGTTTGTAGTGTATAAAAATGTTTTGAAATATGGCCTGTCAAAGGACGGGCTGTCCCAAAAGGTGACCAGTTCTGAACAAACACAGCCAGTCCCTAAAATACTAAAACAATGAAAAATAATAAATAAGACGAAGTTCAAACCAAGTTAAGTGTATTTTTTCCAATAGTTCCCCCGACCAAAGGACGGCCTTACTTATTTAATAAACCTTCCTTCACCAAAATAGACCGTCAAGGACGCAGGGACGGGCTATGTGTTATAAACTGATGTATGTATTAAAACTGTAAGAAGTGTATACCACATCTATCTCTCTCTCTCTCTCTCTCTCTCTCTCTCTCTCTCTCTCTCTCTCTCTCACACACACACACACACACACACACACACACACACAGGGCATTCAAGGCTGCAACGAAAACGCCTAATTTACAAAAAGCATCAACGACTACAACGAATATGTGCGGCTACAACGAGGTTGAACGTATACAGCTACATCGAGAGTCGACAACTGCCATGAGCGTTACTGGCTACAACTACCTTGATCTACGATAGACAAATAGGCCCGTTAAAGCAGGGAGGCACCCAAACACCTCGTCTTCCTTCACATCAGCATGTAAATATATACATACACATACACATACACATACACATAGCATTGGGAATGGCACGAGAATAAGCGCTGAGATTATGTGGTTTTGCACGAGCAACAACAAGTGGTTATGTGTATGTACCGGAGTAACTTATGAAAGGCAGTATGGGGTCAAAGTCGACTTGTGGTTGAGGTTAAATTCAGCCACACTTCAGTCTGTGTCTGAACAACACTGAGCGTGAGTGACTCTTGACAATTATGAGCTTGTAAGTGATAGTTTGGATGTGTCTAGAGTCCCCAGCTGTCACCATTGTTATAATTATTGATAACAAGAAATTCATTTTTTCATTAGTTTGTTAAATTAATTAATTTAGTGGTGGTTTATAACATGGACTGTTGTCAGACCAGTCAGATACAGGGAGTGGCCGTTACTATGTATAGACATTGTTTCAATTCGAGCAAGAATGTGCACTGACAAGGGGAGGGGGAACCTCATTTTACAATGTAGTTCCGGGTCACAGGTCATTTTTGCATTTATCGAAGTATTACACTCAATTCTATTTAATCTCATTTTTTTCTTATTTTTATAACACTTTTTTCATTACACTTAATTTTGATTTCAAGTGAGCCAATCATGTCGGTGAAAATTGGATATAATTCATTGCAATCTGCTGAGAACAACGAAAATAGCGAGCGTCAAAGATTACTGATGAGATGAATGATGTGAAAGACGCCATCTGTCACCAATGTCATTGTGTGGTTGCTGTGATGGGACATGGATGCCAGGGTAGATGCCATCTGCCACTCATGTCATTGTGTGGTTGCTGTGATGGGACATGAATGCCAGGGTGGACGCCATCTGTCACTAATGTCATTGCGTGATTGCTGTGATTGGACATGGATGCCAGGGTAGACGCCTTCTGTCATCAATGTCATTGTGTGATTGCTGTGATGTGACATGGATGCCAGGGTGGACGTCATCTGTCACCAATGTCATTGCGTGGCTGCTGTGATGGGGCATGGATGCCAGGGTAGACGCCATCCTCTCCCCAATGTCATTGTGTAGTTGCCGTGATGGGACATGGATGCCAGGGTAGACGCCATCTGTCACCAATGTCATTGTGTGGTTGCTGTGATGGGACATGGATGCCAGGGTAGACGCCTTCTGTCATCAATGTCATTGTGTGGTTGCTGTGATGGGACATGGATGCCAGGGTAGACGCCTTCTGTCATCAATGTCATTGTGTGGTTGGTGTGATGGGACATGAATGCCAGGGTAGACGCGATCTGTCACCAATGTCATTAAGTGGTTGCTGTGATGGGACATGGATGCCAGGGTAGACGCCTTCTGTCATCAATGTCGTTGCGTGGTTGCTGTGATGGGACATGGATGCCAGGGTAGACGCCATCTGTCTACAATGGCATTTTACGGTTGCTGTGGTGGGACGTGGATGCCAGGGTAGACGCCATCTGTCACTAATGTCATTGTGTGGCTGCTGTGATGGGACATGGAATCCAGGGTAGACGCCATTCTCTCCCCAATGTCATTGTCGGAGTAGTTGCCGTGATGTGACATGGATGCCAGGGTAGACGCGACGCCATCTGTCACCAATGCCATTGTGTAGTTGCTGTGATTGGACATGGATGCCAGGAAAGACGCCATCTGTCACTAATGTTATTGTGTAGTTGCTCTGCTGGGACATGGATGCCAGGGTGGACGCCATCTGTCACCAATGTCATTGTGTAGTTGCTGTGATGGGACATGGATACCAGGGTAGACGCGATGCCATCTGTCACCAATATCATTGTGTGGTTGCTGTGGTGGGACATGGATGCCAGGCTAGACGCCTTCTGTCACCAATGGCATTGTATGGTTGCTGTGATGGGACATGGATGTCAGGGTAGACGCCATCTGTCACTCATGTCATTGTGTGGTTGCTGTGATGGGACATGGATGCCAGGGTAGACGCCTTCTGTCATCAATGTCATTGCGTGATTGCTGTGATTGGACATGGATGCCAGGGTGGACGCCATCTGTCACCAATGTCATTGCGTGGTTGCTGTGATGGGACATGGATGCCAGGGTAGACGCCATCTGTCACCAATGTCATTGTGTGGTTGCTGTGATGGGACATGGATGCCAGGGTAGACGCCATCTGTCACCAATGTCATTGTGTGGTTGCTGTGATGGGACATGGATGCCAGGGTAGACGCCTTCTGTCACCAATGTCATTGCGTGGTTGCTGTGATGGGACATGGATGCCAGGGTAGACGCGATCTGTCACCAATGTCATTGCGTGGTTGCTGTGATGTTGTATGGTTGCCAGGGTAGACGCCATCTGTCACCAATGTCATTGCGTGGTTGCTGTGATGGGACATGGATGCCAGGGTAGACGCCTTCTGTCATCAATGTCATTGCGTGATTGCTGTGATTGGACATGGATGCCAGGGTGGACGCCATCTGTCACCAATGTCATTGCGTGGTTGCTGTGATGGGACATGGATGCCAGGGTAGACGCCATCTGTCACCAATGTCATTGTGTGGTTGCTGTGATTGGACATGGATGCCAGGGTAGACGCCATCTGTCACCAATGTCATTGTGTGGTTGCTGTGATGGGACATGGATGCCAGGGTAGACGCCATCTGTCACCAATGTCATTGCGTGGTTGCTGTGATTGGACATGGATGCCAGGGTAGACGCCATCTGTCACCAATGTCATTGTGTGGTTGCTGTGATGGGACATGGATGCCAGGGTAGACGCCATCTGTCACCAATGTCATTGTGTGGTTGCTGTGATGGGACATGGATGCCAGGGTAGACGCCATCTGTCACCAATGTCATTGTGTGGTTGCTGTGATGGGACATGGATGCCAGGGTAGACGCCATCTGTCACCAATGTCATTGTGTGGTTGCTGTGATGGGACATGGATGCCAGGGTAGACGCCATCTGTCACCAATGTCATTGTGTGGTTGCTGTGATGGGACATGGATGCCAGGGTAGACGCCATCTGTCACCAATGTCATTGTGTGGTTGCTGTGATTGGACATGGATGCCAGGGTAGACGCCTTCTGTCATCAATGTCATTGCGTGGTTGCTGTGATGGGACATGGATGCCAGGGTAGACGCCATCTGTCACCAATGTCATTGTGTGGTTGCTGTGATGGGACATGGATGCCAGGGTAGACGCCATCTGTCACCAATGTCATTGTGTGGTTGTTGCTGTGATGGGACATGGATGCCAGGGTAGACGCCATCTGTCACCAATGTCATTGTGTGGTTGCTGTGATGGGACATGGATGCCAGGGTAGACGCCTTCTGTCATCAATGTCGTTGCGTGGTTGCTGTGATGGGACATGGATGCCAGGGTAGACGCCTTCTGTCACCAATGTCATTGTGTGGTTGCTGTGATGGGACATGGATGCCAGGGTGGACGCCATCTGTCACCAATGTCATTGTGTGGTTGCTGTGATGGGACATGGATGCCAGGGTAGACGCCATCTGTCACCAATGTCATTGTGTGGTTGCTGTGATGGGACATGGATGCCAGGGTAGACGCCTTCTGTCACCAATGTCATTGCGTGGTTGCTGTGATGGGACATGGATGCCAGGGTAGACGCCATCTGTCACCAATGTCATTGTGTGGTTGCTGTGATGGGACATGGATGCCAGGGTGGACGCCATCTGTCACCAATGTCATTGTGTGGTTGCTGTGATGGGACATGGATGCCAGGGTAGACGCCATCTGTCACCAATGTCATTGTGTGGTTGCTGTGATTGGACATGGATGCCAGGGTAGACGCCATCTGTCACCAATGTCATTGTGTGGTTGCTGTGATGGGACATGGATGCCAGGGTAGACGCCTTCTGTCACCAATGTCATTGTGTGGTTGCTGTGATTGGACATGGATGCCAGGGTAGACGCCATCTGTCACCAATGTCATTGTGTGGTTGCTGTGATGGGACATGGATGCCAGGGTAGACGCCATCTGTCACCAATGTCATTGTGTGGTTGCTGTGATGGGACATGGATGCCAGGGTAGACGCCATCTGTCACCAATGTCATTGTGTGGTTGCTGTGATTGGACATGGATGCCAGGGTAGACGCCTTCTGTCATCAATGTCATTGTGTGGTTGCTGTGATGGGACATGGATGCCAGGGTAGACGCCTTCTGTCACCAATGTCATTGTGTGGTTGCTGTGATGGGACATGGATGCCAGGGTGGACGCCATCTGTCACCAATGTCATTGTGTGGTTGCTGTGATGGGACATGGATGCCAGGCAAGACGCGATCTGTCACCAATGTCATTGTGTGGTTGCTGTGATTGGACATGGATGCCAGGGTAGACGCCTTCTGTCATCAATGTCATTGTATGGTTGCTGTGATGGGACATGGATGCCAGGGTAGATTCGAAACGATTTGAATCCGTATGACTAAACACGGTTTTCCTGATGACTTATAAAAAAGTATGTGAGACAAACAATCCATTAAAAAGTGGCATTGTTTAGTTCAAGGAGGTCAGGATGACAGTAAATCCGGTGGTAAAATTAAAAGTACTGACCCGTGTGCTCCCAGTACTTGATGTCATAAAGAATGAATGTTCTGACAAGGAAATACATTCTTCACGATGACAACACAAGGATATGGCTTGACTATATTACCAAGATATTACTTTAAACATCAAAATGTCGAAAAAGGTGATTGTGTGGAAATTATGAACAAGAGGTGAGCTGAGGTGAGGTGAAATGGGGTTTAACGTCGCACTTAAGAATATTTCACTCATATGACGACGTGCATGCGTGTGTATGTGTGGGTACTTGTACTAGCCCAGACTAAAGCTGGTTTATAGTGCTAGCCCACTGAGATACCATGCCGCAGTGAAGCATGAATACCCCACTCAGACACATTATACTGACTCCGAGCCGACCAATCCATGTTGTACCCATTAATGCCGAGCGCCAGGCAGGGACCAAAAAGTACCATATTTTAACGTTGTTTGTTATGACGCGACCGGGTTTCGAACCCGCGACCTCCCCGGTTATGAACTAGAAAGACAGATAGTTCATTAACCCGGAAGAATGGGAACACAGCTGATGCACAGTCAAGTGGACTATTACAACACTTAAAACATTTAACGTTTTTTCGCTCATACATACAGTATGTTTTTCTTATCGAGTGACCTGTTTTGTATGATATTTCATAAGAGGCACAGCAAACAAAATGCAAATTGAGATAAACTTGCAATTCAACACGAAAAAGCAAACATTTTTTCATTATGTTAAGTTATCTTTATGTGGAAACCACAGGGCACTAGAGGATTGCTGAGTGAAATATCGATTGTATGTTTTTGTTTATTAAAACCCTGTATTTCATCATAAAATACACAGTCAACACTTTTTATCAATTTCTAGGTTCTATTTCCGCTGATTTATTATTCTCCTGTGCACCAACTAGACACCTGTCATACTTGCCATCTGTGCTATTTGTAATGACAAGGTGTGGCAACACAAAATGCATTGATAACAACAGCTTCAGCAAAAACAACTGATTTAAATCACAAAAACAACTGTTCCAGTGCTGTGTCAAAAGAAGCCTGCATGACCTACTGAAGCCTGGCATCGCATCTTCATCAACATCCTCCAATGTATAATATATACGATTGAAGGTCATTTTATATAATCATAGGCTTTCGATAACAAAGGAAATGACATCATTCGTTGTGGTGTTTTTATGTAACATAAGACAGATCGAACATACAGTCACTTCCTTCTTCGCGAAAAACATCATAGAGATAACTACTTTGAACAACCATATCATAAATATGTGTATGTACCAATTAGACACCAGGTGGTTAACGAGCCCTCGTATGATCTAACATAAGTAGCATGGGTTATCGATCTTTACGATGCAGCCACTTCACTGGGCCTCGCTTCCGTCTGAACAGCGAGCACAACAAGAAATAGTCAATTAAACTATCTACAAACACACAGGTGTTCCTCAAAGGGCGCAACTCCCACATGTTTGCATTGGAATTACATACAGGCCATGGTGTAGGCTGGCGGGTGTCTTGGCTGCGGAGATGCTGGCCTTGGGAATGTGTCAGGAGATGTTCCGTGGAGTACACTTCAGATAAACCTTGACTCAGCACAGGGAAATTGGAAAATATAATCAATAAACCTTCATTCATAAGAGCGAAAATGTATCAAAATCGCAATGAATAAGTAAATGTCTAAGCCTTGTTTTAAACAAGTATCCAACATGACAGCGTTCTATCTTTTATTGAAGATTATCACATGAATGAGTCACCGTGAACTAAATATTTCAATACTGTAATGAGGTTGTGTAGAGGGATGAAGGGGATTGCTGTGGAGATAAGAAAAAGTTATCTAGGTTATTTGTAAAGTTTTTCGTTTTTATGTACTCAATAACTTCTGGAGTTGGAAACAATTATGAAATGGTTTTATTGTTAGAGTATGTAGATTTAGTGTTGGTTTGGGATGTTGAGAAATACCCAATAATTCGATATTCGCGGTACCTATCTTAAACATGGACACTGATGAACAGCTTCTGGGGATGATGGATGTGTCTCTTCATCTTCATCCAGCTACATTGCAAAGAGCATGCGATACATATGTATACATATATCTTTGTCTGGCATTGCGTTTCAATTTCGTCAGCGGTAAAATGACGTTGAGTGAATATCATATAGATGCAAAAACATGTACAATCTGCCACGAGTCAGACTGACATTCATTGAAAAGAATCCTTTGAACTCATACAATGCAATTGTATATCCACCACGTGAGCCTTCTGGCAAATGATGGCGTTCATATACGCGTGCTGTGTCAGCATGGTTTAAGTTATTATCAAAATGGATGTTGACGACTGTTATATAGATCATATTGCGTAATTATGACTTGTACTGATACTGACAAAGACAAACGTCAATTTCATTGTAAGAAACAGTACAATTACTCCATCGGGTTGTCAGACAATGTTGATGCATGTCGTATCCCGATTACATAGATCGATGCTCTTGATGTTGGGCCAGATAGCAAGCTGTCGTAGCAAGCCTCGCGAATCCAGCTGGCAACATAATAATTACCTTTAATTTAAGCACCTGTTGAATATTCATTGGGGTTCCCCAATCGGCAGACCATGTTCAAGCTATACTGAGACAGAGATCGAACAAACGAGTGATAGATATTATAAGCGAGGCCCCACGTCGTCTGGGTAAAACGCAATGAATCAACTCCAAGAGATGTATGTATGTATGTATGTATGTATGTATGTATGTATGTATGTATGTATGTATGTATGTATATGTATGTGTATGTATGTATGTATGTATGTATGTATGTATGTATGTATGTATATGTATATGTATGTATGTGTATGTATGTATGTATGTATGTATGTACAGAATAGAATAGAATAATTCATTAATGCCTTTTCAGGAATTTGTGTTACATCAGCAGAGCTACTGACACATTAGAGAGATACCAAACATATTTACATAAATTCTTTGATTTAGGTATCTTCACATTTGTTTAAAGAGAGATATGGTACTTACATATTTATGATAAACATTCAAATCTGACTCCAGCGATTTTACTTGCAGTGTTAACAATTTTGTCTATTTAGATTTGAGATGAACTGAGAGAGACCCGTACCAACAATGGAAGGAAAATGTTAAAATACTCTGAATAAATGCTACATAAAAAGATGACATCACAAATGGGTTAACATTAAAAGATCTCAGTTTACGCATGAGATGAAGACATTGTTGACACTTTTTGTAAAGGGCTTCAGTGTTAGAGTTCCAGTTCAGCTTAGAGTCAATGAAGGTTCCCAGATACTTATACTCCGACACTGTCTTGAGCAACACATTCACCGTTGATTATCACTGGAAGCATTTCTGTGGGTTTACTCCGAAAGTCAATTATCACTTCCTTTGTTTTTGTGATTTAAATCAGTTATATTTGCTGAATGTGTTCCCTTATTTCTTTTCATGAGTACATATTGCAAGTGACCATGGTAAAAACAAATCCAGTTCGTTACATCCGTCAGGTCGTCATAGGCGTGTTCGTTATAAACGTTGTTGACTATGCATTGAAGGACGGTCTTCTAGTCAGGTGTTTCGATTGTTAAGAGTAAATGAGGACTGTTAAAATATCTTTGCCGTACACAAACACTGGCGAAATATCACGAGTTTGATGATACAACATGCAAATAGTACAATAAAAGAGTACTGGCATGAAATATCTCATCAATATGGCATAGCATCGAGTTAAAGATTTTTATATATTCCGATGTATGTGCGTCATCTGTAATCTACACTGTAGGTTGAAATAACAGAAGGTAGTCTAAACCCGTCTCTAATAAAAGCATAACCCGATACATTTATATCCATTCATGGATACATATATACCATACTTGAAGCATTTACATGAAGCCACACAAGCACATTGGACACCGTGTCTCAGATTGCTTTTAGGGTTACGTCAGGACAGGTGTGCTCAGCTGTTCATAAGTTGTGTTTGTGAAATAAATTATCATGAATTGGTTCTTTGTTCGTGTATACTGTCGGTGCAACAAAAAGGTTCCAATGATATCTGTCTCGAAACATTAAACATTATATTCTGGATGTAAATAGAAATTCTCTATGGTTATTTATAACGGTGTGTTGGAGTAGAATGATGTTTGATGAAGCCATGTAATGTAACCTCAGTGAGTGGGCGCTATGAATGAAAACATGGTTGATTTTGATTTTGAGTGAGTGAGTTAGTGAGTGAGTTTAGTTTTACGCCGCACTCAGCAATATTCCAGTTATGTGGGGGCGGTCTGTAAATAATCGAGTCTGGACCAGACAATCCAGTGATCAACATCATGAGCATCGATCTACGCAATTGGGATACGATGACATGTATCAACCAACTCAGCGAGCCTGACCACCCAATCCCGTCAGTCGCCTCTTACGACAAGCATGGGTTGCTAAAGACCAATTTTTAACCCGGATCTTCATGGTTAGTTGATTTTGAACTGATGCTTTTATTGTATTCTCAGTATGTTACAGGAAGTTATAAAATCCTCATATTTGATTGAAATTCAATATAGAGTGTGACAGATGCACATTTTAGAATGTTGACATGTCGCTCTTAAAGATCTGATCAGCTTACATGGGACCTTACAGCTATGACACATCATTACCTGTCCGCAGGGAAATGAATCATTTTATTTGAAAACTCAATTAACACATATTTCATAATTATTATACAAACTCGTAAAATGATTTTCTACGTTGTTTAATACCAACATGACCGCGGTCTTAGTGTACGGTTGGGAAATAGGTGGAGCTGATGTAACAACGCGACTGAAATAGTATGAAACATGTAGACGACTGCATGGTGTGAACCCGTCAACCCCCAGTCATCAGAAGGGAATGTGAGAGATGTCCATAGTGCACTTATGCACGATCTATCAATTATCAGTGAACCATTTTCAGATGTCAGATACAAGATATGTTGAAATATATAATAACATGCGATTACTAGTAACACATAATGGTAAACAAAAACGGTAACAATTATAACGAATAATTTAATTTCTACTTGCTTGGGCTATATATGTCATAAATAACAAACTACAGCTTGTTCGGCTTGACCTGAGCTACTCTACATATGCATGACCCGGGAGGTCAGTTGGCACAAACGGCAGATCGAGTTAACTTCATTAAATAGGGGAGCAGAGAATAGCAAACGGCGACCTTGTCTCGGCTGTTCGGACATTTTGACAATCAACTGACAAAGGTGCACCCCTTCACAATAATAGACACAACCAGTTGTGACACGGTCACGCAATGCATTAGTATTCATTTGATCAGGTCAAGCTGAACAAGCTTTTTTTGTAGTAATGTTACTCTTATCAGTCCCGAAAGCTCACTGACATCAGGACAGAGGAGGCAGTCTAAGCGTCCGTTGTGTGAAGCCCAGTTTTGGTGCCCCCAACGTGATGTTACTGGAATATTTCCAGAAGTATAATAAACCTATGTTCACTCATTCATTATGGAGAGAACTGATATGTCGACTTAATAAGTATTTTGCATTTAGCAAAAGTGCATGCCCCCAAAATAGCATGTACAAGGCAAAACTTCAATTTGATAATGGCCCCATTCAGTGAAAGACATGTTATACTTGTACACAGAAATCAGGGCTTCTTCACTATATAAATATGTTTATGTAATCCTGTGTGCTGTGTGCGTGCGTGTGGGCGTGTGTGAGTGTGCATGTGCGTGTATTTGTGTGTATGAGTGTATATGCTGCAAGAAAACCAAACATCTCTACATGCCTACAACTGCCAGTGTTGTAAAATATCCAAAACATGTCTGCACGAACCGTCTGTGGGGCAAAATTAAGATCACATGTTTAACAAGTTTCGAAGCGTCTGCATTGGTTACAAGTGCGTGAGAGAATTGATTTAGAAGCTTCTGTCACTAGCGTACGAAGCAGTGCATGGAACCAATCCCTCATATCTCGAGGATCTCAAAATATCCCAGCTACGGTCAAATGAACAGTTCCTTCTGTAGGTTCCAAAATCAAAGTAACAGATCTGTATCTCCGGATCACACAGTGTTGCTGTGGTACTCAGTGACACTCTCGCTGAAATCAATCCCACTCTGCTCTTCCAGGGCTATTCCCATTGATTCTACTGTTACGGGTTGTCCCGTCGTCTTTGACGCTGTAATTGACTGTGCAGAGTTGCGTCCCTTGGGTACGGCAGAAGTGTCATTCGTACCTACTCGCCTCTTTCCGTGACCTACAAGAAGACGCCATCCGGCTTGCCGGAATGACACGAGTAGTTACGAATGCAGAAGCGTGACCTCAGTTCGAAATAAGGTCGCCCAAATGAAGTTTCAAGGTTTGTCGGTACCCGATCATGGGTGTCTCCTACAAATAAACATCTGAGATATACATTAATTCGGACTGACACCACTTGCTGTAACTTGAATCCTGTTACAATTCACTCACTCACACACTCACTCATCGGGCAACAAAATGATAATTTGATTATTTGTTTCTTAAGACCGCCCTTGGCAATATTCTAGGTATAAGACGGCGACTTGTAAATAATTCAGTCTGGCCCAGTGATTATCAAGCTTTTTTGTGTCAGATGGAAGCAAGTTATCAACATTCACTTGAAGAACTTCAGTGTTGTGAAACAAGACTTTCCATCTCCCACCCACCCTAACAGATGACGTATAACGATCACTGTAACTGACATATAATGATCTTTCTGATCGATAGACCCTCGATGTTACAACATAGCTTCAAAGCCTGGTTGCTGCTGGGTGGCATTTCAAAGACTGCTGAAAGTCTCTCATGTAACTGCACGACACCTGTACAGGCAGCGACAAGCGTGGTCGCATGTCGCATGGCATCCGGTTTTATCGCTGATTTACCGTTATCCATTCATATAATTTTCACCTTTTACGACCAAATAAATATGATCATTATCCACCGTGGACGTTTTATATTTATTAATAATCCGTACGTAGTCATTAATTTCTAAACTGGAGTTTGCCAGAAGGGAAAAACCAATTTGGCACCAACAGCCATTTTACTTTGATATGGGCTAGTAAACAATGATGCTTGTTACAGGTCCTACGGAGGGTGGAAATGTATCGAATTAAAAGTTGAAGCTTTTACTGTTTAGCGTTGCAGTCACCGCTTTCGTAATCCTCAGCTTGAACATTAAAATATGGGTCGACATTCAGACAAACACATGTAAAGAATCAAGATATCTTACTGGGGTACATTTTGTATAGGGAATCGGGTAGTGAAGTTGCTAATGTTTGTTAATTCCTTATTCACTCCAAGCAAACTGAACCCTCTGTGAAAAGTTGCGTCTCTAACAGTCGGCAAGACAGGACCTCATATACACCTCTTACCATCACTTGTAGGCAGTCATAATAATGATATAGCCAATTGCTCAACCATACGCCTCCTCCCACTCACTCACTCACTCACCCAGCCACCCAGCCAGCCAGCCAGCCACCCACTCACTCACTCACCCAGCCACCCACTCACTCACTCACTCACTCACGCCACCAACCCACTCCCACTCACTCCACTCACCCACTCACTCACTCACTCACTCACTCACTCACCCACTCACTCACTCACTCACTCACTCACTGTTTCCAACCATCAGTGCAGTCTCAAATACGTATGTATATGCATCTACTGTGAATGAAAATAACGGCAGATTAATTTCCACACAGTCAATGGTTGTGTCACTGGCCATATTTTCTTTCCCCGCCTACGTGTTGGAATCATGTTAAATTCTAGAATGATCGCCACATGCTATAACGGTACCACGTTATGGAAGCGTGGGATGGCGATTTTACGATAAAATGATTGAACGGTTTCATTTTAAATGTCGTTGGGGATGTGCTCGCTTAAAAACGACCGAATTTCATATTAGGAATATGTTGCTGATATGTATGTATGTATGTATGTATGTATGTATGTATGTGTGTGTGTGTGTGTGTGTGTGTGTGTGTGTGTGTGTGTGTGTGTGTGTGTGTGTGTGTGTGTGTGTGTGTGTGTGTGTGTGTGTGTGTGTGTGTGTATGTATGTACACAGGTTAATGTTAAATCATATACAAAGCGAGACATAGGATGCATGTATATAGGTTTAAGTTAAATAATACATAGAACTAAATTAATATGTAAATGTTAATGGTTTATTCAAGCAACACAGGAGGGGTAACAATCACTTTGTATCCATATTTTTATTATACAATCTTGTATTCCTGTATATCTCCGGGAGTTGCAACACAACTACCACTAGTGTATGCTGCAAGAGTTCCTGAGCGAAAATAAAGCTGTATAAAGAGGAGTTATGCACGATAGAGCTATGAGAAGGTATAGAAATTGGAAATGTAAAATTTGGGCAAAACCAGAAGTTATTGATCTTCATAGACAAAATATCTGAGACACTAGTCAGAAGCTGTCTATCATACAAAATATATTTTGGATTTTTGCAAGTTTTGTTTCAAGTTCTAAGCAATATAAACACGGAGAGGTATTATGTGTTTGCTGCCAAGGGTCAGTACTGTTCATGTCTTGTATATAATTCCTATAAAGTAAGATATTTCCAACAAAAATCGAACACATGATGAATTCAACTAAGAGGTAGAGTTTATTTTGCCTTTCAGTTGACTACAGACTGACGCTCAAACTAGTACCAGCCACTAGTCCTCTCTTTGTGGTTGTTCGCTTTGGGAGTCACTTGGCTAAAATGTATTGTAACTCTATCAACTCATGTTAACATTGAGAAACCAAACAGTCTCAGATGTCATATCTTTTACTCTGAACAACTCTTCAGATGATCAAACAGATTCATCAACTACTGAAACAGATCGAACGCATCTGGGGCAATCAACAGCACAAGGAAACAACACCGATATACACACCAGAAAGAAACGCGATTCCCCTACGTGTTGCAAAAACAATTCAGAAACAATTGACTGAAACTGATGAAACGAAATAGCAAGGACATGTGGACGTACAACACCCTACTATCGCGACTGAGCATTATCAGAAGCCAACTCTAAAGCAGGATTGTTGTACTCTTTTTCCTTGTCGCTGTAATATGGGGCATGAGAACCATGCAGATTGTTCAGACAGAATATCTGTGCTTGCGAAGTGTATGTTTACACCCTTATCAGTCTTCAAGGCCATGCTCTGCCATGCTTTGTCAAAATGAGAGTCTCTCAGAGGAGAAACAATTGACTTACTTTCTCAAGGTCATCTTAAGATTGGTGTCATTTATTGGTCGAGATTATTTTTAAAAAGTATTGTGTTAGATTTCAAATTAGTGTTGCATGTAAATGTTTGCATATGAAAAAATAATGTAAAATGCATATATGTGCAAAGAATGCAATAATTAAAGCTCATGAATAAATGCATGAGATGATGATATTCGTGCACATTGTGAATATAGTCCACTACAGTTAAATGACGTGATATGCAGACAAGGACGCGCCTTGTGCAAACATCACAAAGAATATCCCTTTTTGGTTCAAATCATCCAGGTATTGCGAATGCTTTATTCTGTAGAGCATTAATAGGCGTTGATAATGGCATCTTTGAGCAGGTAATACTAAAGTAATATGAGTTCCCTATGTCAAACATCAGGTAATAAACTATTAAATTATATTATATAATGTTTCATATGTATCTTTAGATCTATATCAGTGGGACACGACGTATGCGATTTTTAGATCCGATATAGTAACGGCTTTGTAGAAAGGTCATGTGAAATAGCAGATAGTAATGTTTCGAGAACGTTGTGTACTATTAAAGCTACTATTATCCATTTGGGGTGATATCATTTGGGAACCTAGTTGCATATGAAATATGAAAATGATTATTCCATTCACAACGTGTTATGAAATTTTGTGCAAACACGCCAATTTTGTGCAGGCCTCTTTCATGATATGCAGATGAATATGGTCCGGATAAAATTCGAAATTTAGAGAGAAACGTGTCAGTGTTCTGCTGTACATTTTGTGATAAAAACTCAATTATGTGTTTTTGGACATGCGGCTTCTGCCACGCCAGTAACGGTTATGTGCAATTGGCATGTTAGAAGTTGGAACAAGATAGAAAACAGAGGCACAGTTAGTAACTAGCTGATCACAATCCTGATATCCACAGACAAACAATGTTGATGACAAGCTTCATTCTGGTTGACGCACCTGGCGCACAAGTAACCGTTGTCAAAATGATCCCAAATTGGTGATGAGCTTCACAGAGCTACGGGTATCAGAGCGAGTGGACAGACGATTCCTAATCGCCTATACAGTGGGAACCTGCATCCCCGACGTCCACGTGTTATCCTACGATTGCCGGGTCGTGACGTTACTGCAAGACGTCGTTGGGGTCAAGAGCGGCCGCGCTGGCATATCGTCGTTGGGCAAAATTGGGCGGCAGAGTTTGAGATTTTTCATGCAGTTACTGCCAGACAGAACGATCATTATGTGTGTGGCTCAGTAATGGTCACTGTGACAGGTAGGACACCATGTTATTCACGGACGTGTCACTCGGCAGTAATACCTTGACAACATCCTGGAGCCACGCGTGGTGCCATTTGGGCGACATGGGCGTCGTTTCGTGTGTCAGGATGACAACACACGAGCACATGATTATTGTCACTGATTACATCCAACAAAGAACATAACCATCTTGTTATGGCTAGCATGCGGCGCGCACGTCACCATCAACAACCTCAAACCAATCTCAAAGAACTTGGGACAGCCCTGCAGGAATAATGTGATAAAATCAACAAAGTTGACATTGAACGATTGTTTAGGAGTATGCCTCGACGAATTCGGGATTGTCACGAGAACAGAGGTTGATTCACGCCATATTATTGAGTTTGAACTTTCATGGTGAAAGACGTAATGGGCAGTAATGGGCTTTGGCCAATCATCTGACAAAATCTATGATCTATGTCCAACGGTCAATGCAATCTCAGTTAGATGTCCCTGTCATACTGTTAAATTATTAAAGATATAATACATCAATAGTTGTGACACTTTGTATGGAATACCATCTTCTTTCCGTTGGACAGTATAGAAATATACAATCCTGATAAGCTTTATTCCCCAGCTGTTTCTGTGTGTACACACGCTGAGAGAGATAAAATTTGGCATACATACCAATTTTCCATTCCTGTCTACAGATAACAAAGTTAGTTTTCACATACACTTTTAAAACAAAACATGTCTCCACCATTGTTCAATAGAATTGGAACGGAGTCGTTAGGGTGACACCTTGATGTTTTCAGATATATTTTAGATGTATAAACAATTAGGTATGGCAAAACGTTGGCTCTGTTACCAACGCCAATGTTACTTCTGGCAGCAAAAGTCCACCTATTTAGGGCAACCTGAAAGTAATCAAGTCTTGAACAGTTAAATCTTGTCGTTGAGAAATTGTTCTACGTGGCAAGCTATTAACGTTGTACATGGAAAACGTATCGCAACACCCCATGTTTATCATAGTATCAATATGTTACCATTAACCATAGGAAAGAAACCTCTGTGTAACTCACTGTCTTGAAGAATAGTTTATTCAGCAAATAAACATTACACAAAATTGACTAAGTCTTGTTTTGTAGTGAAGGTAAAGTTCTATGGTCGTATAACAAGTGCGGTAATTTTCAAGATTCTGGCATACAATTCTCAAGGATCTACATCAGTATCATTAATCGAGCACACTGTCAATATCTGGTGTAACCTCACCAGCTGCTGCAACACCCAGAACCTTACTCCTCATTGACTGTATCTGGATTTGCCGTTGAGGTATTGCGTTCCATTCTTGGTGCAGGGCATGTTCCAATACATCCAGATTTTGTACTGGAGGATCTCGCTGGCGTATTCTGCGACTCATAATGTCCCAAACATGTTCCATCGGATTGCCATCTGTATTCCTGGCGGACCAAAGTAGACTTGCTACAGCCTCTTGAAGTAGGAATTGTGCGCATGTGCGCATGCGTCGAGGAGGCATGAAGTGTTTCGCGTCGGGAGAAACGAGTGGGCTCTGAATCGTCATAAAACGCCAAATAACTGGTAAAAAGTCATCTGCAACCCTCTACGGTATCTGTGAGTACACCCTGTCCTGCATTGTGAGCAGTTTTCCTTGAAATATGTCTCAAGGAAACTTTAAATTTTAAATTTTCTCAAACAGAAACTGACTGCACGAGCTCACGTGCGAAGCATGTGAATTTCGACCGACTCGTGGCGGTGTCGTGGCTTTCGACCGACTCGTGGCTTTCTACCTCGAAGTCACAAACTGTCAATTAAAGTGATTAAACTGAGCACTACTGGGAAACATTTTAATCGCCAATTTCAAATATGGCTGTATCTAAACCTTTTGCTGTATATTTCTGGCGGGACTCTAGCAGGGTGGGACAGGGTGGTAGCTTACCCGTTCGGCATAACACAGTCAGCAACTGTAGTGGTCAGCGATCGTACATTTGTAACGTTTAGAGAAACGGTGACTATCGTAAGACCCCCTTTCTGCCAAGATTGTTAGAGCTGTGCTCCGACGTGGAGTCGAACCCGGGACCCCGGTCTAGGGGTGCAGGCTTAAAATCCGGAAAAAACGACCCGTCAGTCTACCTTAGCCTTCAGAGATGATGCGGCGCCGATAACTTTGAAATGGACTCGGATTACGATGAGAGCACCGCTGGCCTTTTGAGAGGCATCCGCTTAGCAATGAAGGAACTAAATAATAAGTTCGAAGCTATCAGGGAGGAGTTCAAAGTAGAACATGATGGTCTGGAAAGAGAAAATAGTGAACTTAAGCAAAGAGTTTCGGAATTAGAAAAATAGCTGACACAATGGAGGCCCAGAGTAGAAGAAATAACATTGTAATAAATGGGATTAAACCGACATCATCTGAGTCCAGGGCGGAAACGGAAAATGTGGTGAGATCTTTGTGAAAATGTGGTGATACACTGAACATTGACAATCAATCAGAAATGCAAATCGATCAGGCTTACCGTTTCGGCAATAAACAGAACAAACTAATTCTGGTGAAATTTCAGAACTTTAAGGACAAGATGTTACTTATGTCTGCTGCTTGACAGGCTAAGGAATCCTTGGATGTGCGCGTGATGAATGATTACACACAGAGAACAAGGAGAGCGAGAGCTGCGCTCATTCCTCATATGGTCCAGGCTCGTGAACAGGGTAAAACAGCCTACTTGTCCTTTGATGAGCTTGTTATAGAAAACCGTGTCTATGTGCCAGACGGTGAGTGTCTAAAACAAGTTGGGACTCGTTCTGCGGGTGTTAGTGGAAATCCTTCCGGGGGCAGTGGTGGCGGTTCCTGGTGCCATCACGCAAGATCCGACAAGGAAGCAGAGCAAGAGAAATCGAACTCGACATGGGGACTCAGCCATGGTTCGGTGAACGACATGCAGGTTTCTGAGTACATGTGACTCACTGAGCAGGACACCAGTAAGCAATGTCTAGTACTAAACATCTGTTCGTTGAACATTCAAGGGATTCACTCGCACCTTAATGAATGTGATTTTTTATTGTTCTGTAAACAGTTTGATGGCGGTGGTGGTGGAATTGGGTTTAACGTCGTGCATGAGAATATTTCGCTCATATGACGACGTGCATGCGTGTGTATGGTAAACAGTTTGAAGTGTTTGCTTTCATTGAAACCATGCTGCAGGACAGTGAGGTAATTAGACACTTATTTCACAGTTTTCCATCCCCGGCACGAAGGGTAAAGGGTTTCGGTAGATACTCAGGGGGTGTTGCTGTATTCATACACTCTGACAATATCTCTGCATTTACGAGAATTCACCCAGAATGGAAGAACAGTGTGTTGTTTCTTGTTAACCTTGTGAACTGTAATCCCTTTGTTCTTGGTTTTGTATATATCTAGCCGGAAAAGTATCCTCTATATGATGACCCAGCGACTGACGGTATCGAAGAACTGGACTCCAAGGTAGCCTGTCTTAAGCAGGAGTATGGCACGGACTTGGAAATCTGTATAGTGGGTGAACTGAATGCGAGGGTTGGTAATAAAGATGATTTTATTCTGGAGGACGACCGAGATATTGACGTTCTTCCTTTACATGACATATACCCTGTTGACAATTTCTCATTTCCTAAATGTACTCAAGACTCTGTGGTAAATAAGTATGGTCTGTTTATACCTGGATATTATCATATACATCCATCTGTCTTTAAGTTTAAGCAGTTGTTATGCACCAAAAATGTGAATGTTATTAATGAGTTAGTAGAGGAAATGCAAAATAGTGGTATAAGGGGTATATTTGTCAAATCGGAACTGGACGACATTTTACTGCTGCTCTTTGCCAATGATGTCACCTTGGTAGATAATTCTGTCGTAGTGCCGCAGCGAAAATTAGATTTCCTACATAAATTTTGTTTGAAATGGGGTCTGGAGGTGAATTTAGATAAGTCTCAAAGTATTGTCTTTACAAATGGTGGCTATCTTAGAAGTACAGAGTAATGGTTTTATGATGGTCAGGAAATGAAAGTTGTTAGCTATTATAAATATTTGGGTGTCATATTTTCCTCAAGGCTATTATGGTCTAATGCTTCTGAAACTCTGTCGTTAACAGCAATGAAAGCGAGCTTTCCTGTCAAACAAATGTTGAAAAAGTATGACGCACCTCATGAAATGGCTAAGAACATATTTGACACGAAAATAGCACCTATTTTGCTTTATGGCGCTGAAATTTGGGGATATACATATAGAGCAGATATTGAAAAGCTACAGGGCTCGTTCTTCAAGAAGTATTTAGGTTTAGGAAAATTTGTGTCAACAAAAGCTGTGTTAGGGGAGTTGGGCAGATATCAAATGGCTGTTAATTATTTTAGTCGTTGTATCAGGTACTGGTGTAGACTCGTGAGAATGAGTAGCCATAGGTATCCTCGAGCTTGTTATGAAATGCTTAAAGTCTTTGACGAAAATGGAAATGTTAACTGGGTTTCTCATGTTCGTTCACTATTGTTTAAGTTTGGATTTTCTTTTGTGTGGATTACACAAGACTATGGCGACGTAGATGTATTTATGACAACGTTTAAGCAACGCTGCAAGGATATATGTTTCCAAACTAGGAGCAGTGATATTGGTAGTAGTTCCTTTCTTAAAGTTTATTCATTGTACAAGTCAGTTTTGGAAACAGAAGTGTATATAACTGCGTTGTACACTAATAGAGACTTGAGGCGTATTTTATGTAAATTTCGTTGCTTATCGCACAAATTGGGTGTCTAACAGTTGCGTTACAATAAGACAATGTCGATAATACTATAACAAAATGTATCAAGTGTCATTTAGTTGTCGTAGAAGACGAATACCACTTTTTATTAGTATGTCTTTATTACCATACAAGTCGGATGAAGTTTATACCTGGATATTATCATATACATCCATTAGTCTTTAAGTTTGAGCAGTTGTTATGCACCATAAATGTGCATGTTATTAAAAGTCTAGCAATCTATCTGAAGAGAAATCTAACTGTTTGACTGCTATATTGATGTACATGTACTATATTTATGTTTATGTATTGAATGCGCACAAACAAAAAAATATGTATTTTTTGTATTTTTTTGTATTTTTTTGTATTTTTTTGTGGGCCATGAGGCCATTATGCGAATAAACTCTCTCTCACTCTCTTATGTGCATGATGTGGCCTAGTATTGTCATCCATGAAGGCTGGTGCAACAGCCCTGTCCAGGATGTGGTCCAGCAACCCTGTCCAGGATATCAGTGATGTACCGTTGTCCACACAAGGTGAAGTTTACAATCATGTTAGATGTACCCCTACACAATCAGTGAACCACCGCCACAGGGTACTTGCTTCAAGATAGCCCGTTGTGGATAGAAATGGACATCGTCCTACCAGCGGACCCTTTGCCATGACGTCCAGTGACGTTGAGCTTGACACCAAGCTAATCGTGCTGTTGTGTGCTCTAGAGATAACGACGGGCGTCAGATAGGTCGTCTGGCTCTATACCCGGCCGTTTAACCACTGTGTTTTTAACGCGACACTTCACATGAACGGATGAAGTGTTGTGATTGTGAGAAGGGTTACATCCTCTCTAGGAGCTGTCACTCATGGTCGACTTGACCGGTGACGGTTCTTAACGATTGCTGAGGAGTTTTAGCCTGATAGTCGGTGGATGAGAACCAATATATCTAATATCTATAGCTAATGCAATATTCAGACTAGTTGTCGATGCTCTGTAATATTAATCATTTCCCCGCCAAGTAAACTAATGATGGAAGCATGAGCAACACTTTATCATCAAAGGGAAAGATGCTGAACCATAGTATTTGTTGTACTGGGACATACTGGGAACCTGTTATGAAAAACAGTGTGATGTCTTTCTCAACTCGAACACACAATTACCAATCAATTAACAATATGTTAAAATGGTTTAGTAGCAATTAGTAAGTTAGCATCATAGGATACCAAAACCACACCTGTACCCAGCTGGTATATCAAGTCGGGGTCTATAGTATTCCGAACATATTCTTCAATCTTAGGTCTTAACCAAACACACATCCTGGTAACATCATATATTTAACATATGATCATTATTTGTGATGAATGATTATTATACTTCCTGAATATTTTTGCAGTTTCAATTACAAAGGTAATACCATATCTGTTATTTTCCTTCTGTTGAACTTCTTTTGATGCAAGGGGCGGTGGGGTAGTCTAGTTCAAATGTTCGCTCGTTACGTGGAAGACCCGGGTTCGATTCCCCACATGGGTAAATGTGTGAAGTCCATTTCTGGTGTCCCCCGCCGTAATATTGCTGGAATATTGCTAAAGCTAAACTCACTAACTCACTCTACAAGGTAACACTTAAATATGTGCAAGACTTTGAATTGTTTTTGTCACTGACTCCTCCTCGGATGTCCATGGTATTATATCTAAGACTTGATTCTATGATATTAAATACCACGGACATATATACCATCACTGCTTCTTGTCAAGCCCCATCAGATACCACGACACTGAACAAAGCCTCCACATTTACTACTACTGACAGACGAGACCAGACATTGGGCCGATAGAGGTGGTGATGTCTGAAGCTGAAGCTATGGGGATATGATTGATCCAGGATTTAAGATATTATATACTGTATAGTCGACTACGTGACCTACACAGTCGTACGATTCTTGTAAGGCAGACACTAGTGTAACCTTGAACTTCGAAGATGGCGGGCGCGCATCCTTCACACGAAAGATTCTTTGAATGTCTTTTGTTCTATTTTTCAATACAGACATACCAAGGAATAAAACAACGCCCTAGACCTTGATAATCAAGGACGTAAAAATACACCTTAAATGGCTTTGTATGTTTTATTGTAACAAACATATTATCTAACATTATTTTCTTGTCAGGCAATATTTCCTACGCAGGAAAGTATTTGATGTGCATTTGAATCTTGCGTTTTTCCGATCCGCCAACTCTAACAACCCACGTGGTAAGTCCTCTCATTCAGCAGTCGAAGCACTTAAACAACCTTTTAAACGTTTGTTCCGGTATGGAAAACGTGAACTGAATTTCAATGAATGCTATCAATTATCTGCGTCTAGTCAGGAAATTTAAGGTCCGTTAGGTTGTCTCCTTGAAAATGCAAAGTACAGGAAATGATGTTAGTTCTGGTTTTTTTTGACAGTTTCCAGCCTCGACAAATATGTGAAGAGCAAAGCCTGCAGCTTGACCTTACACTAATAAGCGTATTTTGTTATGACTAATTCCATTAAATTGAATGTGTTTTTTTGTAATAACGTGCTGAATTTCTGCTTAGATTTTCAAAATCCAACTGAAGGAAATTCGGCATAACTTAAGCCTCAAGTATGTCGCTGATCGGATATCGTGTAAAAATTGTCAAATAGTCAGATCGCTTCTCCAGATTTATCCATCAGGGGCTCGTGTCACGAAGCAACCTTTACTAAGGTTAACCTTTACTCCCATTCTATAACATTACAATATGATTACCTTAATAGTGATTTAAGATCACCTTAGTGCTTTGTGACAGGAGGCACTGAACCAGATATAGTTTGTTAGTTTTATTTGTTTACGCTGCACTCGGTATTCCAGCTAAATGGCGGCTGTCTGTAAATTATTGAGCATGGTCCAGACAGTCTAGTGATCAACATCATGAACATTGAGCTACGCAACTGGGATACAATGAAGAGTAAAACCGCATCATCTGTACCATATTCCTATATATGCATAAGATTCAGAGTGACCACAATCTCTTCATTTCATCTTTCCAGTATTCAGCTGTCACGACTATTGAATTACAATCGAGCATATGCTTTCTACGGAGAAATCTAAAAGATCGTATGATTCTTGAAGAAACCCGTTTTGATCATAACACGGGCCTCGCTTTTACATCAGAGATACTGATTTCAGGAACATTGCATTGGCATGGCATAATTGATTTCAGTTATTAATCTCTCCGTTTAACGGTAATTGTATTGAGTGTATATGGAATAACCAGAATGATTTGGATGAACCGTATTTGTTGATGCTGCCTTCAGCAATATTTCAGCTCAAACATTACACCCAGTGAGTAATCGGAACAGTGCCATTTAAATCAGTGATTGAAAGCAGGAATGACAATCCACGCTGATTACGTTTTTTCCAAATTTAATCAATCAATAATGATTTTCCGCAGGCCATAAATAACCCAATGACATCCCAACAACATTTAGCTAATCACGTAATGAAATGAAACTGGTTGACAGTAAGATGTTCTGTCATCCGACTCGGGGGTACGTTCATGTAAGGCGTCATCATCGAAAGTTGGCTCTATTTGACCGACCTGATACTCACATTACTTGAAATGTTAATATACTAAACATATATCATCTTGATGTATTTTACCGAGCTACTTAGTCTGTCAGAACCCGGACATTGATCACGCCATCCACGGATGATCTACACACATTCTGTATAAGGCGGATATGTACCGACTTTGCTTATATGAGACAGTTTGTACACAATCACTTAATGAAAAAGGGAGGAAATGACATGCAAATTGCAAAGGAGAATCAGATACTGCATACAGCACAACATAATACAGTCTGTACATTACGATACTGAATCATACAATTCATTCGACATGACAATACAGATTCATACAATGTATGCTTGACAATGCAGAATAATATAATTTGTATAATACATGTCAATACATATTTATGGAATGTAACCATGATGATACAGAATCATACAATGTATTCATGGAAATACAGATTTATGCAATGTATTCATGACAATGTAATATGTATAATGGGTCGGCCAATGGGCGAGACTATTTACTTTTGCTCTACATATATTTTTCTATTCATGTTTTGGAGGTTGAAATGGATGAAAGTATGTTCATAAATATCATGACACAGCATTTAAATCATTTAGACTTAATTCGACTAATTTAGAGCATCATTAAACTATCTGGGTGGGGTGGGGTGGGGTGGCGTGGCGTGGCGTGGCGTGGGAAGGTGCCGTGCCGTGCCGTGCCGTGTCTGTTTGTAGTGAAAACGTACCGATGAATTTCACTTTAAACAAAAAAGGAAATCAAATAAAGTGAAATTAAGATTGCGAATCATAATAATTTTACCTTGCCAATTGAACATTTAAATCTCAGTGTTTTATTTAGCGTAGGATAAAAGTTGTTTAACAAACGATCATAGTTTCAAATCGCTATTTTTGGTTTGTATTACAAGGGGGTAGGCGCAGTAGTTGGAACAGTGACAAATGCACGTGCGGTTCGTGATGAGCGTTAACTTAGGCTACAGTAGAAACCAACCCTTCTTGTTCTCGAGGTTTCATTTAATGTGCATACCCCCTTGTATTACAAACCAATAATAGCGATTTGAACCTATGATCGTTTGTTAAACAACTTTTATTCTAAGTTGAATAAAATACTGAGATTTTAATGTTCAATTGGCAAGGTAAAGTTATGAGGATTCGCAATTAAAATTTCACTTTATTTGATTGACTGTTTTGTTTAAAGTGAAATTCATCGGTACGTTTTCACTGCAAACGGACTATAGTGTTGTGTAGTGTAGTGTGTTGTCGGTCGTGTCGTGTCGTGTAGTGTAGTGGAGTAGAGTGAGAATATAATTTATTATTCACTTATACAGGGTGACTAGTTTGTGTGACGTCATATAAATCCAAACATAAAAGGTCAAGGCCAGAGAAGAACCAGTGTCGATTCCTTGTGGCGTGAAAGGTAAACAGCGGTAAACATGTATAAATGAATCACCGACCTTGCCCGCCTCTCCCCGCATGACCTCTAATAAAGAGCCCTGATTATCTAATATAATAGCCCTGATATAAATCTAACCATCAGCAAAACAACCTCCTAACAACATAACTGTCACTGTCGTAACGAAACTATGCTGCTACTTATCCAGTTTGGTCAACGGTTGCTTACAAATACAAACGTAAAATGGGCAGTGCTGGTCTCACTTCAACAAAGAACGGTGTTATTCACGTTTGTTTAGCTTTGTAAACATATGTTATGCAACAATAACATTTAACACAACACTACTGAATAACGTTACTCTTTTCACTATACAGCCATATCTATGCGGGAATGAGGGTGGGTTTGGTGCTGTTTTAAAGATCAGAGTGTGGAAAATACCGAATACCTAACCTCAAACCATTCATCGGTTAACATTACGTTTTATAGGTCAAACAGAGAGTTGGTGGTTACTGCGTTGATTCGTCGCGGCACAGAGCCGGTTCGATCTCCAATATGGTCAGTTTGTGAAACTTCATGTGTCCCCATGATACTACCATGTCAATGATACCTTCATTTCCGTGATACTACCATGTCAATGATACCTTCATTTCCATGACACTACCATGTCAATGATATCTTCATTTCCATGATACTACCATGTCAATGATACCTTCATTTCCATGATACTACCATGTCAATGATACCTTCATTTCCATGATACTACCATGTCAATGATACCTTCATTTCCATGATACTACCATGTCAATGATACCTTCATTTCCATGATACTACCATGTCAATGATACCTTCATTTCCATGATACTACCATGTCAATGATACCTTTCATTTCCATGATACTACCATGTCAATGATACCTTCATTTCCATGATACTACCATGTCAATGATACCTTCATTTCCATCATACTACCATGTCAATGATATCCTCATGTCAATCATACTACCATGTCAATGATACCTTCATTTCCATGATACTACCATGTCAATGATACCTTCATTTCCATGATACTACCATGTCAATGATACCTTCATTTCCATGATACTACCATGTCAATGATACCTTCATTTCCATGATACTACCATGTCAATGATACCTTCATTTCCATGATACTACCATGTCAATGATACCTTCATTTCCATGATACTACCATGTCAATGATACCTTCATTTCCATGATACTACCATGTCAATGATACCTTTATTTCCATGATACTACCATGTCAATGATACCTTCATTTCCATGATACTACCATGTCAATGATACCTTCATTTCCATGATACTACCATGTCAATGATACTTTCATTTTCGTGATACTACCATATCAATGATATCCTCATTTCCATGATACCTTCATTTCCATGATACTACCATGTCAATGATACCTTCATTTCCATGATACTACCATGTCAATGATACCTTTATTTCCATGATACTACCATGTCAATGATACCTTCATTTCCATGATACTACCATGTCAATGATATCCTCATTTCCATGATACTACCATGTCAATGATACCTTTATTTCCATGATACTACCATGTCAATGATACCTTCATTTCCATGATACTACCATGTCAATGATACCTTCATTTCCATGTTACTACCATGTCAATGATACCTTCATTTCCATGTTACTACCATGTCAATGATACCCTCATTTCCGTGATACTACCATGTCAATGATACCTTCATTTCCATGATACTACCATGTCAATGATACCCTCATTTCCGTGATGCTTTCATGTCCGTAATACCCAATGTCCACGATATCCCATGTCCATGATACGATGCCTCTGTGTCCATGTGATACTATGCCTACGAAAGCTCCATGTCCATGGTACCTCCGTATCCGTAATACCCAATGTCCATGATACCTCAGTGTTCGTAATACCCAATGTCCATGTTATCTCCGTGTCAGTAATACTCATTGTTAATGATAACCTATGTTCATGTTATCTCCATGTCTTCCAAGATATGCATCTGCCAGTTCATTGTATTATGAAACGGGATGGGATTTACTTTCTGAGAGAAGGAGAAGACGCAAATTAACATTATTTTATAATTCAAAAAGGTCTGACACCAGTTTTTTCTTCAGGATTTATTCCCACATGTAGTAGGCAACCAGACAATTTATGAGTTAAGACACTCCAATAACTTTAGTCAACCATATACAAGACTGAGGTACTCAACGTCATCTCAACGTCATCTCAACGTCATCTTTTATTCCATCAAAAGTTCAAGTGTGGAATAATATTCCCTTAGCTATTAGAAATTGCGACTCTGTTGCATCGTTTAAATCTTATATCCACGTGAAGGAAAAATGCGCACCTATATATTATTCATATGGAATAAGGAAGTTCAATGTTATGCACACTAGATTAAGATATATGACGAGTACACTTAATTATGATTTATATAGAATAAACGTGAAAAATGACGCATTCAAAGACATAAACTGTTAAAATCTTTAGAACATATTGTCAAAAATAGAACACTGATTGATATTTATCTTATCTTACATGGCAATGCAGGTCTCTCAATCACTGAAAACCAGAATGTTTTCAAATATGTACATATCTCTCAACAAAACGCTTCTCAGTCAGTCAGTCTGTTGTACGTATCCTAGCCTATGTCTGTCACTTGTGTACTTTGTTGTAAGATGAATTGTGTAATTATCCGGAGAGGGCTTTTCTAAGTTGGATAACTTGTGCCCAATCTTTTTCTTGAATGAATAAAATATACTGAGTCAAAAAAGAAACTTCACAAAATGTAATTTGAAAAATAATGAATAATTTTTCTCTGATGATACATCTATGTATCCGAAATGGGATCCCTATCTTTCGACTTTAGAAAAACGTGAGCAAAACCCACTCAAACCCATCCATTCGTCGTGCAAATGACGTTAGTGCCAAATCAGGTTTTGCACGTGCAGTCGATCACGTGATCTTCGCATCGAAGTTTTCTTCATATGCACGTGTTTGCATTGGCCTCAAGAATTGAAAAAACACTTTTAAACCACAGTTCTAACGGTACTTGAAATGCCACGATTGTCAAATGTGCAACGTGAACGTGCCATTGGCATGTTGCAAGCGGGAAGATCAGTTATTGACGTCGCAAGAGCAATGGGATGCTGCCGTCGTACTGTGTATGACTTGCGAGGTCGTCTACAACAAACTGGCACCACTTCTGATCGCCCAAGGTCGGGTCGTCCACGTGTGACGTCACGAGCAGAAGACCGTCAAATCGCGTGACGTGACAGATTTCTGCCGGCTACACGAACCAGGGCTGAGATGTTTAGAGGTTGACTGTCCTCACAGACCATTCGAAATCGGTTGCGGGCTGCCAATCTCAATTCTCGACATCCATATCGTGGGCCAATATTGACGCCGTTTCGTCAACGTCAACGTCTGCTGTGGGCCCAACGTCACCTCCGATGGACCCAGAGAGACTGGAATCGAGTCGTCTTTAGCGATGAATCCAGGTTTACCCTGCGATTCGCGGACGGCAGGCATAGAGTCTGGAGACGACGTCGTGAACGGTATGCCCAATGTTGTGTACAGGAAGTCGACAGATTCGGGGGCGGAAGTTGCATGGTGTGGGGGTGCTTTCTGTGGGAACAATCGTTCCCGACTTCTGGTCATCCGTGGAAACCTCATAGCTGCTGCTTACCGCGACCAGGTGCTCACCCCTGAACTCGTTCCTTTCATGGCGGCTCATGGCCCAGGTCTACAGTTCCAGCATGATAATGCTCGGCTGCACACCGCGATGTTGACACGAAATTTCCTTCAAAACGCTGGAATCAACGTCATGGACTGGCCATCGAGGTCCCCTGACCTTAATCCAATAGAGCATGTTTGGGATGCACTTGGGAGAAGGCTTCGTGGTCTTAGGAACCAACCTCAGAATTTGCAGGAACTTGGCGCTGCCTTGCAAGAGCAATGGCGCAGAATCCCCAACCACGTGTTCACAAGCATCAGGCAGTCGATGAGGAGACGGTGTTTGGCAGTGGTGAATGCGTGGGGCGGCCATACACGATATTGAACTGAGAAATTTCGCATTTTTATTCTTGTGACTTGACATTCTGTATACCCATGTTTTGGAACGGCGGTGTAGCCTAATGGAACTGATTATGGCACTGTCAGTGTATCGAGTACATCACACAGATCTCAGCAATGAAATAATAACAATTTAACCATCTTACCATCTCTTGTTCTTTTATAGTGCCCTGAAGAAAGAATGTGAAGTTTCTTTTTTTGACTCAGTATATGTTTAAAACAACAAAACATCTCCGTGTCCACGCTACCCCATGTCCATAACAATCCCAGTATCATATGTCTGCTCTTTCTTAAATCTCTGTAACATTGTGGCGTCGTTACAACAACGTGTTTATGACGCTGGATGCATAGTTTGTGTTTCAAGAAAACAAAGATCAAACCTTTATAAACTCAAATGTTAATCTTGGTATATTTTTATGAATAACACGTATATACAGAAAAGGGGTGAGTTTGTAGCAAACAATGGCTACCGAAATGGGCTTCATACATTGTACCAATATGGGGAATCAAACCCTGGTCGATGAGTGAAAGCTTTAACCATTTGGCTACCCCAGTGCTCCTTATGCCCAATGGGGAACAATGCCCGTTCAAGAAGTTCATAATTATGGAGATTACCAGCATATTCCATCCCTACTTATACGGATACATAATAAGGTAGTATGCGAATATTATGGAAATCTGGAAGACACTTAAAAAGCCAATAAATGAAACCTCCATAAAGAAGGACCTAACTGCGTGGTATAAATATGGTCGGTATAATGAAGGCTGGTCCATAATAACTTAACACTTCGGAATCCGTATTGTCATCTGTGTTCACCAACCTGTCATATCGTCCATCGGTTTCAGTGAGAGGGTTAGCTGGGTTAACGCAGCCTTGAACAGCGATTCAGTTGAATGACGTCATCCTAACCTTGGAAGAAAGCCCTAAGAGATGCAAGTACCTCGCGTTTACCATTTTGGTGAAACTATTTAGTTTGGGAAGCTTACAATCCTTAAACATGTGGAATTCGAACCCGCGACCATAGGCTTCAAAGACAATTACTCGTGTCTCCCGTCGATTTGAAAAGTTGTTGGGGCCAGAATGAATCAAATGCAATAACAAAGAAGTGTTCGACTTCCTGACAAATAGGAATATTGAAAAAGACACGTTTAAAAACGGTGCAATGCTCAATAAAGTGTTTACTGTTCGAAAGCAACGGTTTGGAGTGTATTTTTACGCCGCTTTTAGTAATATTCCAGCAACATAACAGCGGGAGACACCTGAAATGGGTTTCACACATTGTGTCCATGTGGGGAATCGAACCCGGGAATATTACCAAATGCGTCGTACAACTATACACGGTCACTATTTGATATTGATAATTAATTCCTACTTATGATGGACTTGTGTAGAGATTTCTTGTCACTGTGGAAATGATTTGTTATGTTTGAGTGGCGTTCTAGAAGTTGGTGGTATAGAGATGCCAAAACCTTAAGGATGATCGACATTTCGGTATAGATTCTTATACCGTTTTCAACCATATGGGGGAATGATGGGGCACACCAGTTTACAAATACAAACTTTACAAATACGCCGTTATAACCCCTCTATTAACAGGGGTCATGGCTATTTCATCCCATCAGCCTACAGCCACCTAATCCACAAATAATTAATCCGCACAACCCACTCTGGCTTCTCATTCACCTGCCTAACTCACATTCCTCACCACTAGCTTCCCACTAATTAATCCACAACGGTCATACCTCACTTTCGAGATGAAGTATAGTGTGTTAGACCGTTTGTTAGATCGAAACTGGCTATAAGTCACCTTGGCTATTGTTATAGGGATAATTAACGCATCAGTGATTTTTTATTCCGAAATTGTCATGGAAAACCCCCTCCACTCATCTTGGCTTTTAATTAACTTTGCATTCATCATCATGGAATTCCCAGCTCATCTCATGTAACTTTCTTTATCATTTATTATCCCACCTTGTTATGTAACTTGCTATCTCATATGTACATGTATCTTGTCTATAAACTGGTGTACCCCATCATTCCCCATAAGCTTGAAAACGGTATAAGAAGCTATACCGAAACGTCGCTATTGTGAATATAAAGAAGTTGATCGGTACTCGGTCCGCTTCTTTTCATAGCATACACGACCGATGTTGCTGACGTAATTGACAAACATGGCATTTGCCATCATTCGTTTGCAGATGACACTCAACTTCAGAAAAACTCAACTCCCAAGGACTTTCACACTGGTCTTCATAAAATTACAGACTGTACTAAAGATGTTAAGTCATGGATGACAAACAACTTGCTAAAGTTAAATGATGACAAAACTGAGGTGATGGTTATTGGATCCAGGCAAATGCAAAACAAATTACCAATTATCATCCATAAAATTTTGTCATCTCAAAATGATTTGTGCCTCATTTGTGGAACTTAATAGCCTTCAGTTCGTTTGTCAGCGAGACAACACCACAACCCGACAATGCCCATTTCAAGGAGTTCATAGCATATCCCGAGACAAGAAGGTACTACCATTACCATTATGATGATTATGGACAGGACTTTTGTCACTTGTATTTACTGACGTTAGTTACCTTGTTTGCGTTTGTTTGGACAACAACGTCAAGATCAAGATGGTTCATTGTACATTTAAGGCCTCCGACCCGTATACATAGTGTTCTAATGACAGGACTGACTGACTGAGTTTGGTTTTACGCCGCTTTTAGCAATATTCCAGCAACATCACGACGGGGGACACCAGAAATGGGCTTCACACATTGTACCCATGTGGGGATTCGAACCCGGGTCTTCGGCGTGACGTGCCAACGCTTTAACCACTAGGCTACCCCACCGCCCTCCAATGACAGGCAAGGTATGGACATTGCAAATAGTGGAAAGCATCATAACATTGTGAAATTAGTTCACAGGAGAAATCAGACTCTTCCTTAAAGACAGCGAATGTGTTAAAAACAGGGCTAATTATACATGGACAGATTTGTCTTCTGATGATAAAATTCTTATAAGTGTTTCTCCTGTAGGTTGATGCACTTCATGTTGAGCAACTCATAATGCGACAACGTTAACGTTTACGTCATTCCGAAAACAAGGACGTATTTCAATTCGCTTTTTTTTATCTTCGACGTAACAGTCTGTACAGGAAACCATGAGCAAATCACAATCAGTTTCGTAATACAATCTCTCCGCATCTGCAAAGCCATCAACCTGTGAGGTAACGTGAACCTCTCCGCCCACACCCTCCATTGTACACAGATTGTATCCATTGTCATACCCACAATTACGCGGTAGAGGTGTTTTATGTGCATGAAATTGATCGCATACAGGTACGCGATACACATATGAAGCAATCGATAGAGGTACAATGTGTCATATGACGCTATACACAGATTCTGTTACAGACAGCACAAGTGATAATAACCTGCGGGTTACTGTAACATTAATTGTCAAATAATTAAAGTTACAGTCATAAGATTAGGTCATAATGCTAAAAGTTTGAGAAAAATATCCTTCTAATTAAATGGAGACTCATCTGAATTTATTGCCAATGCCTGCAATAAATGGTAAACTGTAAATATTGATTTTGTATGCTAAGTTTGCACTTATAAAAAGAGGTTACCCTGCTACCTTCTAAATACAGGCGTATTAAAATTTGTGCCAAACATAAAGACGTAGATTGAAATATGTTAAATACATGTTATACATGTTGAATTTGTCGCTTAATAAAGGACCAGTGAAGATCTGGTTTAGAATTGATCTTCAGTAACCCATGTTTGTCATAAGAGGCGACTGAGGGGATCGTGTGGTCAGACCCGCTGACTTGGTTGACACATGACACCGTATCCAAATTGCGTAGATCGATGCTCATGCTGTTGATCACTGGGCCGTCTGGTCCAGCTTTGATTATTTACAGGCCGCCACATATAGCTGGAATACTGCGGACTGTGGCGTAAAATTAAACTCACTCACTTAATAGCGACAAACATCGATGTACCCAACAACACTTGTTTCTTCGTCGGACCAAAACAGGTGATGACCAACGCTGAAAATGATGAAGTTCAAGGATGACGGCATTGGGTAATTGCTGAAGTTGTTGTTTATGCGCGAGTCGGTACAGGGTCACAATGCCGTGACACAGTCACATCGAGACCACGTTGCCAGTGTTCCCGTGTTGTCACTCACCCACAAACGGGGGCGGTATGGTAGCCTAGCGGTTAAAGCGTTCGCTTGTCACGCCGAAGACCCGGGTTCAATTCCGCATATGGGCAAAATGTGTGAAGCCCGTTTCAGGTGTGCCCCGCCGTGATATTGCTGGAATATTGCTAAAAGCACCGTTAAACCGTACTCACTAATACTAACTAGCACATACAATCGGCGGGCGGACGGCGATTCTACATTGTCGAGGTAGTCGCCTGCTGCTAGTTATTCTCACAACTTACCATGCAGGTCCTGTCAATAATGTGTTTGACTGTCAAGTTTCTAGGTTGAGGCATTACATAACCTGGTACAAGGTCGTACATTTTCACGTAATATCTGTCAACTAAAGCTGTTAATTTGCGCAAATGGACGCATAGGTTTATGATTACATAATGTGATAATAAATGGGAGATATTTGTTCGCTCTAACCTGGATCTGCTACAGAGGGTGATTCACAGAACATTAGAAGTGAAGATACGAGTGAGTGAGTGAGTCAGTGAGAGACCACGGACGTTCAGTTAAAGACTGCCCCTTTCGAAGCAAGCAAAATCTGGTACAACCGACAGCAAGGTGATAACGGTTTTATGTGATTACAAAAGAATGTCACCGGTTAACTATTTATGAATATTCATTCTTATGCTAATTTGTGTGTGCAGTTGGGTAACACGTGCCATAATACTGTGGAACCCCGATTATCCAGACTCCAGCTATCCGGATCCTCACCTATCGGAATATGTACACGAAGATCGACATCTATAAATATGTTTCAACGGTATTTCATTTGCTGCACTGCAGTGTTCCACTACCAGACATCGACCACTCCTGAGGACATTCGTTTTTCAAATTATCATCAGGTTTATTCGCAGTTATGAGTCGTGAGGTGAGGTGAGATGGGGTTCACCTTACATTCCGGCTAACAGCACGTCCATAGCGAAGTGCATCCACGTGCAAGCTTGTACACGTGCGGAATTCTGACGATTTGATGGTGCTAGATAATTGAGATGTATTGAAGTCGAAGTTTTACAGGTAGATACACAACTAAGCCCAGACATCACAGGTTATGTAACATGTGCGACAATGGATCTATAGAAAACGAGTATCATTTCCTTTTAGTGTGTACTGCATACAGTTCCTTGCGCACTATATATATTCCTGCCAAGTTTTACACATACCCTTCTTTGTCAAATAACAATATATTGATGACCTCAAACAATACCTTTGTCATCAGAAATGTAGCAATGTTAATTATTATGCTGTAAAGCACCGCCAATCATATATGGCTGCAAACATTTAATATTTGTATTATGGGCCGATGGCCTACATACACTCTGCGAATAAAGAATTTGAATTTGTGAACAATAGATATACCATTGGAACACAATATACTCACTCCTGGCTCACTCGTTCTGGTTAAATCTGTTTAAGTCGACTAATCCGAGGAAGATAATTATACTGACTGAGTTTAGTTTTACGCCGCTTTTAGCGATATTCCATCAATATCACGGCGGGGGACACCAGAAATGGGCTTCACAAGTGGTACCCATATCGGGAAACGAACGCTTTATACACTAGGCTACCCCAAAGCCACAAGATGATTATCACAAATATCATCTAATAACATGCAATTAAACATCGTTGTGTCGAAGTTGTGAAGTAAATACTTCTAGTTATCAGGGGTCCGAACAATAAAAATAAGGAATGGGTTGAGACGCAGGCTTTACTTCGAGATAACCGCAAGAACAACGCGTCAAAGCTCGACAAAACGGTGTGTGCATTTGGATATGACGCGGCCAGGGGACCGAATCAAGACATTCCGTAGTTGCATTCGTTATTTTCAGGAAAAAAATAATCTACTTTATCAGGCAGACATTTGCTTTGCCATACACTTGCCATTCTGTCAAATGTATTAAACTTGTCTGGCAATGTTCCAGTGTTATCGGCGTCCGTGACTACACAGAGCCACGTTGTATATTACGTAGACAGGTGTAATCTCAACTCTAACAAACCTGAGACACTATCACCATAAAACTGTATATTAATGTTGGTCATGTTGGGTACACCCACATACCTGGACAGTGAATCAGTTGAAACTTACGGAATTTGACTATTTGTTGAACCTTGTACGAACATGTGTCACCCGTGAAGATCCGGGTCAGAATTGGTCTTCAGTAAAACATGCTTGTTCTAAGAGGCGACCGGGTTGTCAGGCTCGCTGATTTGGCTGGCACATGTCATCGTGTCCCAATTGCGTAGATCGATGCTCATCGATGATCACTGGATTGTCTGGTCCAGACTCGATTATTTATAGCTGGAATATTGCTGAGTGCGGCATAAAACTAAATTCACTCACTCACCAACCTGTGTCATGCTTGAAATTACACTTTCTCAATAAAGTACAGATTCTAGTACTTTGGGGGTTATTCCCACTGGGATTCGAACCTACACTCTCAGAGTCAGGCACCTAATCGCCAACACACAAAGTCAGCGATCTAGCCCACTGAGCCACAGGAATGGAAGTCGACAACTGGTCGTCTAGATCTAGACAATTGTGTAATAGAAGCGACAAAACTCGTTCCACATTCATAAGAAATCTCTGCTAAAAGCAGAGTCGATTGTACAATTGTGACTATATCATGAGCATATATTTCAGCAGCATTACATCTGTATGATGCAACTGAGATATGATATGATGAGAGTGAGAGCCAACTGAGATACCGTACAGCAATTTAATATGGATACACGCTTAATGCCGAGTGTCTAGCTTGATTGCAAAAACAAGCACAGTAAACAACGGTTGTACCAAACACGCTTACATCGAACTGACAGATATAACAAACCGTCTTTGGTGCTGCCTACGTCCAGTTTGAGTCAAAATGCGAATATTTGTGGTGTCTTTGAGATCGATATAACCGTAGTTTAGTATACCATATATTGACTTGTTTGGGTATGACTCAACCAGGGGATCGAACAGTTGACCTTCCTCTACCAAGAAGACATTCTCGATGGTCATTATTGAATAAGACGCTCGTGCCTTTGTTACCATGACAACTGTAGTGTTTGTGTCCTTGTCAGGTATTTAGTGTCAACGCCTAGATCTCCATGGAAACAGAACAGTTTGAAGTTAATCTTATAGTTTGTATGCATTTGTTTTGATCGATATAATATCAGCTACCGTTATAAAACCCCAAGGGATTATGGATATAGTCACCCACCGATCTAGCGATGTCGTAAGAGGAGAGAAACGGGTGGTCAAAGTCGTAAACGTGGTTGTGTGAAATGTCACCATTATGACAACGTGGCTCATAATACCATCACTGGATTGTCTGGTGTGGACACGATTATGTACGGGCAGCTGTCATGTATCCAGAATAATGCGGAGCAAAACAAGAAACAAACTTAGATTTCAAATCACTGATCACTTTTACGTCCAACATGTTCAACATTACTCTGTTCAATTACTGGTGTTCGTGAGAAAGTCGGTTATTTTGAGAAGACGTGATGTATGGGTTGAGAGTCTGAAGAACGCTCCGTCATTCCTGGAGATAAATAAGTAAACACGGTGAATTTGTGTACACTCAACACGATTTCATATCATGTTCATAATTCTGTTTGAATATTGTCGATGCAAGGTTTAATCTCTGTCCGCCAGTGAGCGCTGATGTCACCTGAGGCACGACATTCAGTGGGAAGACTTTGATCCTTAGGCGAGACAGAAGCCTTTGATTGTGGGTTCGAATCTCGAATGAGCATGTGTCTTGGTACCCCTGTTTCAAATTATATATGTTTAAGACCAGAAAAATGAAATGCTATTAAAAGCCGGGTTAAACTGAATCCCCATGCTCAGTCAACCTTAAGTAAGGCAATGATGTACAATCATGTATATTCTTAATTGTACGTACATGTATTCGTTAAATTGAGGAGTCTTGGGAGAACAATTCCCTAACACTCACTGTTGGGCGAAGGATCGACTAATTTGGTGGTATGGCTCTGCCCCATGATAGCAAATGGCTTGCGTGTTCCAGACATGAATTTTTTTACAGACGGACCTAATATGCTTTGTTTGTTATTTGTTTAACGCAACACTCGGCAATATTCCAGCCATATGACGGCATTCTGTAAATAATCGAGCCTGGACCAGACAATCCAATGATCAACATCATGAGCATCGATCTACGCAATTGGAATAAGAGGCGACTAACGGGATCGGGTGGTCAGGCTTGATGTCTTGGATGTGCATAACCCTTATCCCGTTAGTCGCTTCTTACGACAAGCATCGATTGCTGAAGGCCGGAACTTCACGGGTCGTAATATACTTGTCAATGGAAGATTGTTCAATGTGCCATTGAGCACCACACACCACGGAACTGACTTGTTACATTCAAACCCAAAACGCACATTTCCATTGCATGTATTCAAAGAGTTCATTGAATTTTGATTACATCATCAGCACAATGTCGTGGTAGCCCGGTATCAACCATAGTTTATAGCGATTCAGAAATTCATGAAATGGTCACGACAGAATGACGGACGTCTTTCTGTTGATGATGGAAAGGGATTCTATTTATAAATGACTTCCAAATAGAGATGGTGCTAATTTAATAAATTTGATAATGAAAATTTAACCATCACTAATTCATGCAACAATATGTCAAAAGCAATGTATGTAAATTTGTGAAAGTATGAGTATTGCGTAGGAAATGAATCATAAGGAATTTGTGTACACTCAACATTATTTCATATCATGTTGATTCTTTGTTCATATCATGTGAAAATTGTCGATGCATGGTTTAATCTCTGTCCGCCAGTGAGCGCTGATGTCACCTGAGGAACGACATTCAGACTTTATTCCTTAGGTTGTAACCTACAGGTCCTTCCTGTAGAACTGTAATTTCTTTTGTAAAATGTCTGTAACCATGAAACGTAAATTTGCGTCGAGAAAAGCAAATTTCTTGATTTAATTGAAATGTATTTGATTTTACGATGACTTGGATTAGTTATATGTTATGCGAATGTTTATTATTATTTTTGAAAAGTTTAAACTTAAATATACTTTAAAACTTAAAACCCATGACGAAATGTTCTTTAGTTGTCACTGGATAAATTGTCTCCAACATGATATTTGGATCTGAAATGAAACATAATCAAATAGCAGTTCCTCAGCCTATAGTACACGCAAGAAATAACGTGTATCTGAAACGGTGTATACACACATATATAAACGCCAATATAACACAACGTCACGAAAAATGTTCAGGTACATAGACGTTAACGTGCCCATTATCCACGTTTGACACAAATAAGATTCAGAATATGTCAACCATGTAACACACCGTATTGGTCGATTTATTCTTTGACATCGGACTCCAAGACAAAACGGCGTTCTCACTTGAAAAGTTCTAACCGTCATGATCTATTTTGAAATGTACAAGAACGTAATTTTGTGTAGGCCTGGAAGAAGTGGGCGTGAAATAACACTTATACACCATAGACATTAGAAATACGATACCGATGTATAACTGGCTACTTTCTTATCCAGATGTTTATGTACGTAGTGTCATTTGAGATATAATGTGTTTTTCTACTGATCTATTCTTAAAAGTCTTTCTCGTAACGGAGAACGTCATTCAAAGATTTATATACATGCGTTGGAGAATCAGTGTTATGTATGGAATCCTAGTAGGGACATTGTCGCATTGTCGTACAATTTGGCGACATTTTGCTTGTTTTTGTGAGGGCGACAACGCGACAACGCGACAATGTCCCTTCTAGGATTCCATAATTATACAAGTTCAGGGAAAACAAATCACGACACATACTGCTAAGTATGTGTTATTTAACGCACATTACCAGAAACCAATCCATCTCAGTTACGACATCCTCTGTCAGTGCTATTTTCCATAAGAATGAGTTTTTATTCTGATGTTTTGACACTGCATCGACGTCAAACCGTTTCTTTCTGATGAAGCTTATAGGAGTTACTATATATATGTCATGGAATCAGCTTCTGTTTTCCAGAAAGTTATGAATGTACCGTGTAATAAGCTCTAAATGTAACATTACGTATAGTTTGCACGTGGTGTAACATGAAATAATATATTAGAATCGGCGGGCGTCTTGGAAACAGAAAGTAATTTAGCATTGAATAAATTCTAAATGTAACTTAATATACCAAAACAAACACAGATTTTAAATGTAACATACATAAATCACATTTGCATGTTACATAGAGCGAATTTTCAATGTAACATAGTAAAAGTTTTCATGTATTGCAGAATCCGCGTTTAGTATACATAAAATGCATAAAATCAGCGTCGGTGTGGCTTGGAAACATTTGGTTACTCATTTCATTAAATCTTTTAAATCACATTTGTTTGATCAGGTTGGAGCCATAAGCCATCATCCTGATCAGTACAAGTCTTGTTTGATGTACAGCGGATTTGGTGTATTTGGATCTATATAATCTTTTGACAGCTGGTAGCTATATATAGTCAGTACAAGTCATTGTAATTATTCAAAACACGCGTTTCCCTAACTAATTTTATTAACTATATATCACCGCGTACTGTAGTCCCGTGTTGGAGATATAGTTGAAATAGAACTGTTTACATGACGAACTCGTTATTTTCAAATATCATCATCTACCTATGACATCAGCTGTACGGAAACACTATTTCCCTTTCCTATGACATCAGTTGTACGGACACACTATTTCCCTTTCACATCAGCTGTACGGACACACTATTTCCCCATGACATTAGTTGTACGGACACACTATTTCCCTTTCACACCAGTTGTACGGACACACTATTTCCCCATGACATCAGTTGTACGGACACACTATTTCCCTATATATCAAATCAGCTGTACGGACACACTATTTCCCCATGACATCAGCTGCTGTACGGACACACTATTTCCCTAATATATCACATCAGCTGTACGGACACACTATTTCCCCATCACATCAGCTGTACGGACACACTATTTCCCTAATATATCAAATCAGCTGTACGGACACACTATTTCCCAATCACATCAGCTGTACGGACACACTATTTCCCTTTCACATCAGCTGTACGGACACACTATTTCCTAATATATCACATCAGCTGTACGGACACACTACATCAAATCAGCTGTACGGACACACTATTTCCCAATGACATCAGCTGTACGGACACACTATTTCCCTAATATATCAAATCAGCTGTACGGACACACTATTTCCCAATGACATCAGCTGTACGGACACACTATTTCCCTAATATATCAAATCAGCTGTACGGACACTCTATCTTTTTCAATATCACCAACTACATCGACACATCATACGATCAACACTATTGATCAACTACACTTCTCCATTATATCAACTATACTGACACTCTGTTCCCCTTGTCATCAACTGTATGGACACACTGTTTCTCCCTATAAACCATATGGACATACTTTACCAACTCATCAGCAATATGGAAACAATGTTTCTCAATATATTCAACTATGTTAACACACTACGTATCTAGCGCATCAATTCAGGGGACACACTAATCTGTATATCATCAAAAATTGGACACACGATTTCTCTTCATCATCAACCACATAGACATACTATTTCTCTATATAATCATACCCCAAAAGTCTTTCATTATATGAACACCGTATTCCTTATCATCAGCTATCGAGTATGCACAGTTTCGCAATAGTTAAGTGACCCTGTTTGCATACTTGACCTTTGTGGCTGAGTCAGTGCCGTCGCTGAGTCGGGCACCTGTTTGACACCTGTAGCGGTTATCTTACAGAAGTTCACAACGTACCCAGGTGTCATTGATAAATCATTTCAATATAATTCGCTGACTGACAGAAATGAAGACTAGATAATGATCCATATGATTGGAACTTGCAATATATTATGTTAAACTATATTCATTCTTAAATGCCTTAGTGAGTGAGTGAGTTAAGATTTAAAGTCACATCGGCAATATTTCAGCCATATCGTGACCTTAAATGCTTTAAATGCAGGGAGTCACTTTAATACATATTAGCGTGAGTTACAGATGCACAAAGGCTATGAGCTACATGAAACACGTCCCCAGGCAATGAGATTTTTAAAAGTCTCTGATTTCATTTAAACGTTACAAATCATTGTTATGCATTGATAGAGGGATGCGTAAAACTAGCATGTACAATAGGGGTGAGTTCTGGGGGTATTTGTCCCGTCGTGTCACTATACAGAGAGTGAGTTTGGTTTTACGCCGCAATATTCCAGCAATATCATGGCGTGGGACACCAGAAATTGGCTTCACACATTGTACCCATGTGGGGAATCGAACCGGGTCTTCGGCGTGACGAGCGGACGCTTTAACCACTAGGCTACCGCACCGCCCCTGTCACTGTACAGGCTATGCCTCGCCGTAATAGAGTCACCGCACCCCTTAGAGACGAAACACCAACAAACTGATTCATGGACTAAAAATATACCTTTGGATTAACTATTCACGTTCATACTTGCCGCTGAACTGAATAAACATATTTAAACAGGATCTGCGTACGCAGACTGTCAAAGTACACTGTCCTTACGCACATAGTACGGGGTCGTGTCGAATCAAGGGTCACATGCGTACTTAGGGCTGTTTATTATTGAGTGTAATACACCCGGCGTGCCGTGGTAAAATCAAATCCTGACCTATTTAAATAATAATGTTAAGCGAATGCATACCGTTATGCGTGTGAACATGAATGATAAAGTAGTTCATGTAGAGACTGAAAATGGATCACTGAGACGATTAGCACAGTGAGTTCGCATATATGGAGTATGTACCTACCCTACTTTCGCAATGTTAAGTACATTATCGCCAAGGGGAGGCCAAGGGGAGGCCCAGGTGCTCAGCACCAGGTGTGTGCGAGTGTGAGAAGGGAATGGGTGGGGTGTGACTGGGTGGTGGTGGTGCTTACAGAAGGACAGGTACATATGTACTTCGTTAAAGGTGAGACTGAAGTGTTGTACGGGAGGTAGACAGATGGAAGGAGAGAAAGAAGGAATTGGTGGGAGGAAGAGGGATCTGGAAAGAGAGAGACAGATGGAAGGAGAGAAAGAGGGAATTGGTGGGAGGAAGAGAGTTGAGGAGAGATGGAATGAGAGCTGGAGGAGAGAGAGGTGGAAGGATGAGAGAGAGAGAGAGAGAGAGAGAGAGAGAGAGAGAGAGAGAGAGAGAGAGAGAGAGAGAGAGAGAGAGAGAGAGAGAGAGACTGCTGAAAAGGAGTAAGGGAAAAAAAAGATGAAAACAAGTTTGAACGTACATCAGACAAATGCAACCCAGGAAGGAAACATGATTCAGTAGAAATGTTACAGAGGAAAACGACTCGGGAAATGAGGCAATGAAGCTGATTAATTTGTAAAGTGAAGCTTCCCGTTCAGCCACATAGCAGACATATCACAACGAGGAACACAAACAAGTCACATGTGAGTCTCCACGTGACGGGTGAGCTGACAGGCCACCTGCAGAACGGCCAATCATCCCGCAGAAGCGAAGGGTGCGGCATAGCGACGGTTAGTAAGAGGAAGAGACAGCAGAGTTGGTAGTGAGAGTGGCTAGTGGCGGTGTGAGAAGGGGATATAGCTGTGTGGCGTTCAGCGAGTAAGCGGGTAGAAAGAGCAGTTTAGTGTGAGGAGTGTGAAAAGGGAGACATAGGCGTTTGGTATGGGAACTGGTAGGAAGGAGATATAGGAGAGTGGTATGGTGACTGGTAGGAAGGAGATATAGGAGAGTGGTATGGTGACTGGTAGGAAGGAGATATAGAAGAGTGGTATGGTGACTGGTAGGAAGGAGATATAGAAGAGTGGTATGGTGACAGGTAGGAAGGAGATATAGAAGAGTGGTATGGTGACAGGTAGGAAGGAGATATAGGAGAGTGGTATGGTGACAGGTAGGAAGGAGACATAGAAGAGTGGTATGGTGACTGGTAGGAAGGAGATATAGGTGAGAGTGGTATGGTGACTGGTAGGAAGGAGATATAGGAGAGTGGTATGGTGACAGGTAGGAAGGAGATATAGAAGAGTTGTATGGTGACAGGTAGGAAGGAGATTTAGGAGAGTGGTATGGTGACAGGTAGGAAGGAGATGTAGGAGAGTGGTATGGCAACAGGTAGGAAGGAGATGTAGGAGAGTGGTATGGTGACAGGTAGGAAGGAGATTTAGGAGAGTGGTATGGTGACAGGTAGGAAGGAGATATAGGAGAGTGGTATGGTGACAGGTAGGAAGGAGATTTAGGAGAGGAGTGGTATGGTGACAGGTAGGAAGGAGATATAGGAGAGTGGTATGGTGACAGGTAGGAAGGAGACAGGTAGGAAAGGAGAGTGAGGTATGGTGACAGGTGGGAAGGAGATTTAGGAGAGTGGTATGGCAACAGGTAGGAAGGAGATGTAGGAGAGTGGTATGGTGACAGGTAGGAAGGAGATATAGGAGAGTGGTATGGTGACAGGTAGGAAGGAGATATAGAGAGTGGTATGGTGACAGGTAGGAAGGAGATATAGGAGAGTGGTATGGTGACAGGTAGGAAGGAGATATAGGAGAGTGGTATGGTGACAGGTAGGAAGGAGATTTAGGAGAGTGGTATGGTGACAGGTAGGAAGGAGATATAGGAGAGTGGTATGGTGACTGGTAGGAAGGAGATAGAGGAGAGTGGTATGGTGACTGGTAGGAAGGAGATATAAGAAGAGTGGTATGGTGACTGGTAGGAAGGAGATATGGGAGAGTGGTATGGTGACTGGTAGGAAGGAGATATAGGAGAGTGGTATGGTGACAGGTAGGAAGGAGATATAGGAGAGAGTGGGTATGGTGACAGGTAGGAAGGAGATATACGAGAGTGGTATGTTGATTGGTATTAAGGAGATATAGAAGAGTGGTATGGTGACTGGTAGGAAGGAGATATAGGTGAGTGGTATGGTGACAGTTAGGAAGGAGATATAGGAAAGTGGTATGGTGATTGGTAGAAGGAGATATAGGAGAGTGGTATGGTGACTGGTAGGAAGGAGATATAGGTGAGTGGTATGGTGACAGGTAGGAAGGAGATATAGGTGAGTGGTATGGTGACAGTTAGGAAGGAGATATAGGAAAGTGGTATGGTGATTGGTAGAAGGAGATAAAGGAGAGTGGTATGGTGACTGGTTTATGTGATGAGTGATGAGATATAGCCAGTTTATGTTGTGAGTGTGAGTGATGAGATATAGCCAGTTTATGTGGTGAGTGATGAGATATAGCCAGTTTATGTGGTGAGTGTGAGTGATGATATATAGCCAGTTTATGTGGTGAGTGTGAGTGATGAGATATACCGGTAGATAGTTTATGTGGTGAGTGTGAGTGATGAGATATAGCTAGTTTATGTGGTGAGTGTGAGTGATGAGATATACCGGTAGATAGTTTATGTGGTGAGTGTGAGTGACGAGATATAGCTAGTTTATGTGGTGAGTGTGAGTGATGAGATATACCGGTAGATAGTTTATGTGGTGAGTGTGAGTGACGAGATATAGCTAGTTTATGTGGTGAGTGTGAGTGATGAGATATACCGGTAGATAGTTTATGTGGTGAGTGTGAGTGATGAGATATACCGGTAGATAGTTTATGGAGAGTGTGATGTGGTGAGTGTGAGTGATGGATATACCGGTAGATAGTTTATGTGGTGAGTGTGTGAGTGATGAGATATACCGGTAGATAGTTTATGTGGTGAGTGTGAGTAATGAGATATAGCTAGTTTCTGTGGTGAGTGTGAGTGATGAGATATACCGGTAGATAGTTTATGTGGTGAGTGTGAGTGATGAGATATACCGGTAGATAGTTTATGTTGTGGGTGTGAGTGATGAGATATACCGGTAGATAGTTTATGTGGTGAGTGTGGTGATGTGATATACCGGTAGATAGTTTATGTGGTGAGTGTGAGTGATGAGATATACCGGTAGATAGTTTATGTGGTGAGTGTGAGTGATGAGATATACCGGTAGATAGTTTATGTGGTGAGTGTGAGTGATGAGATATACCGGTAGATAGTTTATGTGGTGAGTGTGAGTGATGAGATATAGCTAGTTTATGTGGTGAGTGTGAGTGATGAGATATAGCTAGTTTATGTGGTGAGTATGAGTGATGAGATATACCGGTAGATAGTTTATGTGGTGAGTGTGAGTGACGAGATATAGCTAGTTTATGTGGTGAGTGTGAGTGATGAGATATAGCCATTTTATGTGGTGAGTATGAGCGGTGAGATATAGCCATTTTATGTGGTGAGTATGAGCGGTGAGATATGGCCAGTTTGTGTGGTGAGTGAATACCGGTAGATAGTTTATGTGGTGAGTGAATGGTGACATTTGGCCAGTGTCTGTGGCGAATGTGTGAGAGTTGGGATATAGCAATTTTACATTTATATAGTGAGTGTCAGTGTTGAGATATAGCTAGTTTATTAAGTGAGTTTGAGAGGTGAGATATAGCCAGTTTATATGGTGAGTTTGAGAGGTGAGATATAGCCAGTATATACGGTGAGTTTAATAGGTGAGATATAGTCAGTGTATATGGTGACTTTGAGAGGTGAGATATAGTCAGTGTAGATGGCGAGTTTGAGATGTGAGATATAGTCAGTGTATATGGTGCGTTTGAGAGGTGAGGTATGGCCAGTTTATGTGGTGATTTTGAGAGGTGAGATATAGTCAGTGTAGATGTGAGGGTGACAGGTGTGTCATAGTCAGTGTATATGGTGCGTTTGAGATGTGAGATATAGCCAGTTTATGTGGTGAGTTTGAGATGTGAGATATAGTCAGTGTATATGGTGAGTTTGAGAGGTGAGATATAGCCAGTTTATGTGGTGAGTTTGAGTGGTGAGATATAATTTCTAAAATCTCTCACTGTAATTAAGAAGTTATTCATCCATACATTGTTATCCTTCCCCGAAATCTCAAAACGGCATTTAGAAGTGATACACATAAATGAGAACATTTATGAATATCAACTCCTAAATTATGAGGAACATGACGTTTCGGACTACGTTGCTACGCCTTCATCAGGTGAAATGATGAATGATAAAGGAATAGGCATACACGGAAATGTCGTGTTCCTCACAACACAGAAGTTGACATTCATAACTTTTCCCGATTATATAAATAGTTGGGTGTACATTTGTCTTAATTTTTAAAAAAATTCACTATATTTTTACATATTTTATTCAAATGGTAACATACTTCATTGTTGCTGACATTCCTTGAACATATTGGAAGTCATCTTTATTGAACACCCGGTGTCCTTATAAGATAAGATGCTTCTGATGTAGGAATCATACATTGGACTCGGTTTGTAGCACAGAAATCTTACGGAAGGGTTTCCTGGTGTTGGCCCTATCGTTAGCTCACATCAAATATGTCAGAATACTTGAAACACGTTTCTGACATTTATCACTCATGCCTGCCGACTCTGTCAGGTGGCCAAAGGGGAATAACTCTGTCTCTGAGCATTAGAATACACCAAGCGTCTATAAAATGCTCAAAAGCAGCTCAAATGCTGAACACGCAAGTGATTTATTTATCGGTTACGATCTTGTTGCCATAGCGACGGCGTATAATCCTGGCAATGAATGTGAATATGATAGGAAAGAATGTGATAGGAATGAATGTGAATATGGTCTTGTTGCCATGATAACATATGATGGATAGACAGAAGAACGGACGGACGGACGAATAGACAGACACATGCTGGGTTTAAAAAGCTAGCCCACTGAGATACCAACCCGCACCCTTAAATGGATACCATTTTGAAATAAATAACCGGTTTGTATGGCATGGCAATCAGGCAATGTGTTGACAGCACAAAAACGAATAGTCACCGGTAGCCAATTATATTAAGAGTCAAGAACACCATTGTGGGTAGGGGGAGACCTGAACTTATGCAAGATATCGACGTTTAGCAAAACCCTGGATCAGGGTCTGCTGTTGACAAAACACAGCAACATAGTCCAGGTCAACCGGGTTCCGGCCGAATCAACCATGTTCGACATGGACATGGTGCCAGAAATGAGACCATTAGAACGTGCCCTAGCTGTATCGTGATGACCTTTAAATAACTGACCCTTTGCCAGGCAAACCAGTGGTTGATAACATGACAGACAATTCACCTTGGTACAACGTTACTTGGTCACATAGTCATTGTAACTACTCATGTTATCGGCTTTTACGACAATCATGGAACCGGTGCAGTCCAAGAAACCCAAACGAAAGTTATTAGGGTTAAAGAATGTGTAATGATCACTGATCTCGTATCTTGCCCCATTACAATAGTTCGTTTTCGTCTTTCACTACAGAACCTTTACGACATGCATTGTACTTCTGATTTACAGGGGCAGCAGGGTAACCTAGTGGTTAAAGCGTTCGCTCGTCACGCCGAAGACCCGGGTTCGATTCTCCATATGGGTACAATGTGTGAAGCCCATTTCTGGTGTCCACCACCGTGATATTGCTGGAATATTGCCAAAAGCGGCGTAAAACTAAACTCACTCACTCTGATTTACAGGGTCAGTACGGTAGCCTAGTGATTTAAGCGTTCGCTCGTCACGCCGAAGACCCGGGTTCGATTCTCCAGATGGGTACATTGTGTGAAGCCCATTTCTGGTGTCCCCCGCCGTGATGTTGCTGCAATATTACTAAAAGCGGCGTAAAATTATACTCACTCACTCTGATTTACACATATACCTAGTTTCGACTTAATATAACAACAGTTAATACAGCATATCCAACACGGCGGTCTGTAATTGATGGGGATTGAGCCATATAATCCAGGTAATAAGCATCAAGCTGGCACTTTGGATACGATGACATTCAAACGTCCTCAGTACGTACACATCAGCAGGACACACATCCCCAGTATGTATACCCCAGAAGGACACACATCCACAGTACGTATACATCATCAGGACAAGAGGACAACCCTCCCCCAGTATGTACACGTCTGAAGGACACACCCCACCCAAGTACGTATACATCAGAAGGACACACATCCCCAGTACGTATATGTCAGAAGGACAAACGCCCTTAGTTAGTATACGTCAGAAAGGCCTCCATATAGCTGGAATAGAGCTGAGTGCGGCGTTAAACAGTAACAACCACCAAAGGGACAAGAACTAGTTTTATACATGTATCGATAATCATCAATACTCTATCACTACTGGGACATCTACCCCGCACTGTGTACTAAGGAAAACCCTACTTATATACGGGACAACACCCCGCATTGTTTACTGGGACAACAACCCAACGTCGTCTACTGGGACAAGACTACCATATTGTCTACTGGGACAGCTGTCCCCACCTTATCCACTGGGATAACGCCCTCATCTTCTGTACAGGGGCAACACCCCCACCTTATCTACTGGGACAACACCCCCACCTTATCTACAGGGGTAACACCCCCACCATATCTATTGGGACAACACCCTCACCTTATCTACAGGGGTAACACCCCCACCTTATCTACAGGGGTAACACCCCCACCTTATCTACTGGGCAACATCCCCACCTTATCCACTGGGATAACGCCCTCACCTTCTCTACAGGGGCAACACCCCCACCTTATCTACTGGGACAACACCCCCACCTTATCTACCGGGGTAACACCCTCACCTTATCTTCTGGGACAACACCCTCATCTTCTCTACTGGGGCAACACCCCCATCTTATCTACAGGGGCAACACCCTCCCCTTATCTACTGGGGTAACACCCTCACCTTATCTACTGGGGCAACACCCTCACCTTCTCTACTGGGGCAGCGGCCTAACCTTCTCTGCTGGAGCAATACCCCTACCTTATCTACTGGGGCAACACCCTCATCTTCTCTACAGGGGCAACACCCCCGCCTCATCTACTGGGACAACCCCCTCACATTCTCTACTGGAGCAACAGCCTAACCTTCTCTACTGGAGCAACACCCTCACCTTCTCTGCCGGGACAACACCCTTACCTTCTCTACTGGTAGAACGCCCTCACCTTCTGTACTGGGACAACACCCTCACCTCCTCTACTGGGACAACACCCCCACCTTATCTACTGGAGCAACACCCTCATCTTTTTTGCTGGGGCAATACCCCAACCTTCTCTACTGGATCAACACCCTCACCTTCTCTACTGGGGTAACACCCCCACCTTATCTACTGGGACAACACCCTCACCTTATCTACAGGGGTAACACCCCCACCTTATCTACAGGGGTAACACCCCCACCTTATCTACAGGGGTAACACACCCACCTTATCTACTGGACAACACCCCCACCTTATCTACTGGGATAACGCCCTCACCTTCTCTACAGGGGCAACACCCCCACCTTATCTACTGGGACAACACCCCCACCTTATCTACAGGGGTAACACCCTCACCTTATCTTCTGGGACAACACCCTCATCTTCTCTACTGGGGCAACACCCCCATCTTATCTACAGGGGCAACACCCTCCCCTTATCTACTGGGGTAACATCCTCACCTTATCTACTGGGACAACACCCTCACCTTCTCTACTGGGGCAGCGCCCTAACCTTCTCTGCTGGGGCAATACCCCTACCTTATCTACTGGGGCAACACCCTCATCTTCTCTACTGGGGCAACACCCCCGCCTCATCTACTGGGACAACCCCCTCACCTTCTCTACTGGAGCAACACCCTAACCTTCTCTACTGGAGCAACACCCTCACCTTCTCTACTGGAGCAACAGCCTAACCTTCTCTACTGGAGCAACACCCTCACCTTCTCTACTGGAGCAACACCCTCACCTTCTCTACTGGGGCAACGCCCTCACCTTCTCTACTGGGACAACACCCTCACCTCCTCTACTGGGACAACACCCCCACCTTATCTACTGGGGCAACACCCTCACCTTTCTACTGGGGCAACACCCTCAACCTTCTCTACTGGGACAACACCCTCACCTTCTCTACTGGGGCAACACCCCTCACCTTCTCTACTGGGACAACACCCTCACCTTCTCTACTGGGACAACGCCCTCACCTTCTCTACAGGGGCAACACCCCACCTTATCTACTGGGACAACACCCCACCTTATCTACTGGACAACACCCTCACCTTCTCTACTGGGACACGCCTCACCTTCTCTACTGGGGCAACACCCTCACCTTATCTACTGGGGCAACACCCCCCTACCTTATCTACTGGGACAACCCACCCTCACCTTCTCTACTGGGACAACACCCTCATCTTCTCTACTGGGGCAACACCCCCACCTTCTCATCTACTGGGCAACACCCTCACCTTCTCTACTGGGGGGCAACACCCTCACCTCATCTACTGGGGCAACACCCTCACCTTCTCTACTGGGACAACGCCCTCACCTCTCTCTACCTCTCTACTGGGGCAACACCCTCACCTCCTCTACTGGAGCAACACCCTCACCTTCTCTACTGGGACAACACCCTCACCTTCTCTACTGGAGCAACACCCTCACCTTCTCTGCTGGGGCAACACCCCTCACCTTCTCTACTGGGACAACGCCCTCACCTTCTCTACTGGAGCAACACCCTCACCTTCTCTGCCACCCCTGCACCCTGGGGCAGCACACTTCTCACGACACCCTCACCTTATCTACTGGAGCAACACCTCACCTTCCCTCACCTTTCTACTGGGGCAACACCCCTCACCTTATCTACTGGGACAACGCCCTCACCTTCTCTACTGGGGCAACACCCCCATCTTATCTACTGGGACAACACCCCACCTTATCTACTGGGACTACACCCTGATCTTCTCTACTGGGGCAACACCCCCGCCTCATCTACTGGGACAACACCCTCACCTTCTCTACTGGGACAACGCCCTCATCTCCTCTACTGGAGCAACACCCTCACCTTCTCTACTGGGACAACGCCCTCATCTCCTCTACTGGAGCAACACCCTCACCTTCTCTCCTGGCACAACGCCCTCATCTCCTCTACTGGAGCAACACCCTCACCTTCTCTACTGGAGCAACACCCTCACCTTCTCTACTGGGGCAACACCCTCACCTTCTCTACTGGGACAACACCCTCACCTTCTCTACTGGAACAACACCCTCACCTCCTCTACTGGGACGACACCCTCACCTTCCCTACTGGAGCAGCACCCTCACCTTTTCTGCTGGGGCAATACCCCTACCTTATCTACTGGGACAACGCCCTCACCTTCTCTACATGGGAAACACCCCCATCTTATCTACTGGGACAACACCCCCACCTTATCTACTGGGACTACACCCTGATCTTCTCTACTGGGGCAACACCCCCGCCTCATCTACTGGGACAACCCCCTCACCTTCTCTACTGGAGCTACACCCTCACCTTCTCTGCTGGGGCAATACCCCTACTTTACCTACTGGGACAACACCCTCACCTTCTCTACTGGGGCAACACCCTCACTTTCTCTACTGGAGCAAGATCCCCGCCTTCTCTACTGAGACAGCAACCCCGATTTCATTATTGGATAAAAGTCCCCTTTATCCCCCGGCAAACCTTCTCAACGATTTTCATCGTCTTTGAATTATGCAAATTATGCCAGAGTAACTAGACGTGTCTACGTACGAGTGTAATCTCCACTTATAACGTGCTTTCCATGCCCAAACACAATCAGCACCTGACTGCTCCTGGGGCAGAAGTGGCGCAGGCGTCTAAGGCGCCTTAATTCGTTGTACAAAGTTGCGTGTGCCAGACGTGCCAGAATCCAATCACCGAGAGTTTGAATCCCCGTTCTAATTAATAATATCTCAAGGTTTGCCAGTACCGTACGTGCTCGCTGGTTTCACTGAAGTGGTAAAACTCAAACACCCGCAGTGTATCGTGTTTCGGAAGCATCCATTGACCTGTATCTGTTGGGTGGGAAGATTTTCAAAATTAATGTTTCTTCAGAAATACGCCCCAAATGAATAGTTTGTTGGTAGTGGTGACAACGACGAATAGTATGTTTTCTGGAAATTACTGAAAAAGATAACCTGTTTGCGTTAACAGAGGATATGAATAGATTATTTGATGGTTTTCAGTAAACAAATAGTTTGTTGGATACAGCTCTGGATAAAGGAATCGATTGTTTTCACCGCCCATATCCAACCTCAATATAAATCAAATATATGCTTCCGTTCTTCGTGCTTACTTCGTGCTTACTTCGTGCTTATCTATCTTATTACTGTGCACAGCTTCATTCTAATTATATATAACGTATACCATCTATATACACTGTGTGGTTCATTGTATCATATGTGTGATAAATATGGTCCTTCTGAAGCGCTCGTTAAATCACACACTAAATGTTCATTTCATAGCATTCTAGCATTTTTTGAAAAGAAACGTCAAAATCGGGGAAGAAATCCTTGAAACGGCACCGATCCAGTTTTCCAATAATTCGTTACCCTGGTTACGACAAAGTCTCAGTATAAAAATAGACACACTTTCATGTTTGGGGAAGTGCACGTCCAAGAGAGAATAAGAATAAGAACATACCCACATTTGATTTCATTTCACCTTAATGAACGATATATACTGTGTTTAGTATTTCAGCTAACACCAGAGCGACTCCTTGCTGATTATTCAGCTATATACCTTACGATAAGTAATATGCAATTTGATTTCAAATGTAAGATAAATATGTTCATTTACATGGTATAACTATTCTGTCAGTCGCTTATTCTGTGTATACTGCAGATAGGGCTATTAGTCCGGTTGTATTAACGTTATTTCTGCTGGTGTTTTGCTTAAATTAAAAACAAGGTCATACAGAGTTCAATAGACGATCAGAGAGAGTTGGCAGTCGAATCCGAGGAACTTAATATTTGTCAGTTTCCGTCGCTGTTTGCTTTCATGTTTTTCTGTTTTCTAATGAAACTTGTGAAAAAATCATGGCCACTATTGAAATTTTAATTTGACGCATGGAAAATAATAAAACGTTAACTCACATCTTCTTTGAAAATACATGACTTTAGGTTTTGCATCGTCAGTTTAACCTTTGATTTATTCCATCGGCCCTAAAATAACAAATTGAATAATATAAAATTGTCGTCCAAGGATTACGAGATAATAAATTACCAGATGCGTTGCATGAAGTGATTGGTAACAAACACGAGAAAAGTCCGTTGTAATCAGAAGAAACGTTCCTCCTTGATTTTCAAAAGACATTTCGATGTTTTTGATTGAGATTGTGATTGATTTAGTGGTTGGATATTGGCCCCATCCAGCTGTATAATTCAAAGCCTCTGATCAACACGTGCATGGTTTGACATACATCTAAATAATGCTGACCTCTGTGTTCCCAATATTGAAACTAGTATTTTGGAGTTCCAGTAAAAACTATAACAAATAAGTTACAACAAATTGCCGATTTTGGAAAAATTTAAAAACTAACAGACGCAATTTCTTAAAAGCGCCATACCATGCAACCTTTGACATTTGTTTAAAAGACGTGTATTACCAATCGGAAAAATTCTTATATTTACGTAAATGTTTTTACATTGGTTAATTCCCATAACACTTTTTTGGTTGTGATTTCAATCTAATGTTTGTTGTGCATGTGTATTTCAAAGGTGTTTTCAAATATTACTCAGTGTGCTCAATCGACATTCACACTGATGTCATAAATATGAATATGTCGTGGAAGTTGCTCATAATATCAATCATTTAACGACAACACATGAATATTAATAAGACTAGAAACCTAGATACACGAGGATATTTTGTCAGTTCTAAAATAAGTCACTATATGACTACTGGGGTCCCGCTTCCTGAAGTACGTTGACGACACTTGTGACGGGTTACTACGGATGCCCAGGTAAAGAGTGAGTGAGTGAGTGAGTGAGTGAGTGAGTGAGTGAGTGAGTGAGTGAGTAGTGAGTGAGTGAGTGAGTGAGTGAGTGAGTGAGTGAGTGAGTGAGTGAGTGAGTAGTGAGTGAGTGAGTGAGTGAGTGAGTGAGTGAGTGAGGTTTTTTAGTCACACCAACGAAGATTTATACATGCATAACACATGAAGTTATTGCAGAACCTGTCAACAAAGGACAATCAAACAACGTGAACATCACAGACGTAGATTTTAAACCACAGATGATATGACGTATTACGAGATTACTTATGAAATGGTATCACTTTAATGATTTATCTGATAACTACGTAATAAATAGTTGGGATGTGCACACGAGCACACAAAAGCCTGACACATACCTCTGAGTCAGTCTTGATGCATGGTTATACAATTAACGTTAAACATAGAACATGTGTATCAGTGATCAGAGGTGGGACAAAAATCATAGAGCAGTTAGAGACTACTTCAGTCAGCACGTAATCAATATGCAAGTGGCCGTGTAACCTAGATCCCACCCAAAAGCTGACATGATCTATCGGGGAACCCTCTAAATGAATAATATCAGTGCCATGAGGCTACAGCTGTTATATGCAAATTAAATAGTAAAGTTTGTCCATCCTATCATTTAAAGCCCATAGGTTTTGGTGTCTCTGTGGTGCTCCATAAACGTGATGAAACACATGGGATCGATTGCAATACTGGAAAAAAGAAACACATGAAAAAAACATAATTATGTATCTATTTTTGCGATCATTCTCAGTAATCCAACATCCCTTGGCATCGAAGGTAATTTAGCGTTTGTTGTTATTCAGCGAAATATTCTAAAAACACAACATTTCTCATTTTCGACGAAGAAGACAATAGTATACTGGAATTGAAACCATCGATTCTATGATTACCACTTTTTGACATTACTCGCACTAGAGGGACTCTCTAACATCAGCTGCTCGGGAACCTGTTTGCTGCATCTGATGCAGTCTGTTGATCACTTTAAAGGTTGTTCAGTTCGCAATGCTTTGCTATGATCCTTTTCCTTGGTGGCGAAGCGAGCAACAATTGATATCGATTTGAGCTTACTTCAAAATGCTGACACAGCTCTCATTATCGTACCATAGGGTACATTATATGCCCTCCATTTCTGATATATTATGATTTATAAAATACATTATTAAAACAATTCAGTTTCTGTAAGTTGATACTTTTGTTATTTCGTATTGTTTCAAAAACTAATGAACATACTCAAAGAAGTCTTCGCGCCTTAACTTAATGCCCAAATTTCACGAAGGAAACTAATGTCCTTGAATTATAATCACACGTTTATATAACATAGGTAATCGTTATTCAGTTGATACATGTCCGTTGTCATTTGTTAGGTCAGCATTGAAACATATTGTTTCTTAATTTAATATGGCTTCACCAACGAAATTCAGAGTGTATTAACCAGAGCTCTAACTGAATAAATGCCACATACTGCTAGCTCTATGTGGTGTATTAACACCACAATAATCCACGAAGACAAATTTGACGGACGAATTTCGTTTGAGTTTTATCGATACCATAAGAACACGTCTAACATTTTAGTCTATCTTAACAGTACCAATGGTCGAGAATGTAATACAGAAGATCAATTCGGATTTGAGGGACAGATACTTTCATATTGAGTGCGAGGAAGGAGGTTGGCTTGTATTTTATCTATTTTGAAAGGGACTAAATACCTAGATACAAAGCCTATTGTTCTACGATAACTTACAATCTTATATTCTGATTGTTATGTTTCTAGACTTCATTACCGCAAAATGAAAGGTTATGGTCATTTAAAAAATGTTGTAACGTTCAATATAGAACAAACTATATGTTACATCCAGTAAGTATATACTTCCCCTTCTTCATGTTCCATTATGCTTGACAACGGTACAAGAATCTGTATCGAAACGTCGCACTCGCGAATAAAAAGACGTTGTTATCCATAAAGTTTGTTCTATATTGTACTTCCCAACTTCTAAAATGCCAGCACTCACGAATAAAAAGAGGTTGTTCTATAAAGTTTGTTCTATATTGTACTTCCCAACTTCTAAAATGCCACTCAAAGAAGTGTTGTAACGTTACATATAAACAGAAGCGACAAAACCTCTTTCCACATTCATAAGTAATCTCTGCCGAGCAGAGTCGATTGTACAATTGTGACTATATCATGTGAGCAGATATTTGTTTCAGCAGTATTACAGCTGTGTGATGTTGTTTGTAAACAAATCGTTTCTGAACCAGACGATGCAGTGATTGTCACCATGCGATACGATGACAGAGCATGTGTTTATGATGCCAGGTGTTCGCGAAAAGGTGAGCGTATCCTGCCCCACCGATGGCACCCGTCACAAACATATGTTAAGTCTAGTCATTTGTTCACCTGAAGTACTTCGGGAACGTATGGTACAAGTCAAACTAGAGAATTGCATCGGACATAATTTTTGTCACTGATGCATCAAATTTGAAATTTCCTCCACATGTCTACCATAAAATTTCTTGAAAGCTTTACTGAGGTCTATAACAAGGCGAGGCTGTATATTTCTTAAGAAAAGAGAATACTACTCCGTTGTCATGGTACAGTGAATAAATCCCTTCGTGTAAATCAATATCACGTCATGATATTTTTTCTCGAAAACTAATATGTTACGCGATATCTATGTTAGATGACTGATTTTAATGACCCTTATATTGATATCACTTTGAAAATATATTTTAGTGAAAGTGTTTGTCATCGCGATACATTGGTCCCCCAAAATCAGAACATTCAGTTTACTCAAAGTATTACTCTTTTAACCAACGCCTCTCGCTACTTCCCAAGACATAATCACAAAATGTTTCATCATTAAAACTATATTACAAATTGGTTTGCCATTAAGATAGAATTAAGTAAAAACAACAGCGGTGGTTTCAGTTACACGTATCGATTCTTGGAAAATAAAATTGAATACACGGTGAGTTTATCTCCTTATCCTCTGAATAAATGCGTTGCTCACATTCCCATTTTGTTTTAATTTTTCTGCAACATATGTAATTCGATACAAATCTACATCACGTCACTTGAAATATGAATAATTTCAATCTAAATCTGAAAATAGTGACGCACAAATATCCAGAGATGCAACGCCGCCACGTTCTCGGTTTTGAAAGCTCGTCATGCTTTTATCGTTCGCATTTAAAAGAGTGATAGCCGTAAACATGACACTTTCAAGTTATAATGCTCAGATTAAAGCCATTAACCTACTTTTACAAAATAACCCGATTGTTTCAGATGGATGAAACTCGCCGTTTTTGCACTGATGCGTCCGTTGGACTTCGATTACATCTACATTATGTTCTGTTCTCAAACGCAATTCTTCAAACGACCTTTAGAATTTTCAATTTCCTTTCTGAAAGATTAACTTAAGAAATAAGATGTTGCCATGTCACCCAATTTCTGAAACATTCTTTGGCATTACTGATAGGTTTAAATGTCTTTGAAATTTTTAAACAGATGCATTTGCCCTTTTATTGGATTCATTAGGATCTACTACACTATGATAACTAGATACAAATGGTTTTATATGAAATTGGTTTGGAGACGCAGAATGTAATTTATTGTCAGTAAAGGAATCCTGGCTTTACTGATACCGGATATAGTGTGCCAAGTATTGCTTAAAACATATTTAGATATTCCGGAGGTTATAGGACATCATTTAAGGGACCAATGTCTACCCTTCAAGCTACGCTAATAATCCTAAATGTCCTACATTTACATCTGAAGAGTCCCTTTGTCCCAAACAAAACCATTCTTTGATTGTCATACAATGAATAAACATTGGTAACGCGTGGAGGACATTGCTGCATTTGACTCATCAGTGACGAAACTTATGTCTGATTTTGACTGCACTACTGTTTCCATGTTTCTTCCGATGATTAACTGTCTGACATATGCATGTGTTTGTGACGAGTGCCATCGGCGGGTCAGGAGTGGCTCAGTTTTTAGTCATATCATCTCTATGTGACAGTGGTTCATAAAACACTTGTTCATGATGCTGTCGGAATGGTACAATCTACCCCACCTTAGCAGAGATTTCTTGAGTCAAAATGAAGGTTTTTGTCACATTTTATCGCACGGTTACCACAAAAACGAGTCCAATGATCCACCAACAGGAGATACAGACCCACTGGGTGGCCTTTTCTGGGAAAAGTGTTTCAGATTTGTTGTGTTTTATCCCAGCAATGAAAGATGCACGTCTAATAATGTAGGAGGTTGTTGACTTAATTCAGTTTACGTAAAGGGTCGACAAACTATCTTATTGTTAAAGGACAAGAAAGAAATATCGTTTATATTACATATAAAAAGTCACTGAAAGCAGAGCTTATTTCCGTAAGCGCTTAGGACTTAATATTGACAATAATGACCATGAATCCAAATATTTTATTACTTTATCATGTGTGTTTAATTTGGGATTAGTTTGTGTTGGTTCAGATGTCTTTTATTGCCATTTGCCAGAGGGTTGGAAACCGTAACCGAATCAATGAACGTTGCAAGTGTGCCTATACCATTGGAAATATTTCAGAAGCCTTGATGGTTGAGACCAGTATTTCACACGTTAGAAATGGACTATTCAAAATAATTCGTAGATAGGAAAATGTTCGAAATATCAATATCGTCATTGCTCATACATGTTACACATTAAATGAAGTAGGAATGTCCTCGATAGGTTTAGAATATCAGGTTTAGAAATTCAGGTTTAGTGAATGTGTTTCCTTCTTTAGCCACGTCCAGGCATTTAATGGTCAATGGAAAGGGGTATTGCAGTCTAACTGGTTCGAAAACGCAATTGGAAGGGATTGGTTCGAAGCCCGGACGTAGCCTAAACTATTTTGACGATTATTTTTCTTCAGTCCAAAATTTGAAAAATATCCCCACCATTGGCTCGGTGAATTGAATACTTGTCAGCAAAATTTCACTTTATTTTTGGTTGTACATTGCGATGACCAGGCGAATTAATCATCAGGAATCACGTGATGCCAAACCATGACGTCGTCTCATTCTAGAGTGACGTCATTTTGTTTCAAATTGTGAGGAGCCGGGGCGCTTCTGTAAATGACTCATACCATTTGTACAAAGACAGCGAACATTGTGCGTTTTCATATTTGCAGGTTTTATGGATCATTTGATTCTCAAATATTGTGTGTGTAACCGTTGTTTTCGCTGTGTTAAACTGACATAATAGCTTGTGGAATGCCTGGTAGTAGCAGTAAAGACGACTGGTTATACGTCTAAGGTCTAAGTTGTGTCCGGCTTAGGTTTCGTAAGAATTAACGAGAACAGCTTAAATTCGCGATACCAACACTGAAGCAACATATACGAACGACCATTCCCTTCCATCCATCTTAATTACATGTATACATTTCGAGAGGACGTACATATTGAAATTGAATATACACGTCTACCGACCATAGATCGATTAACTCTCTTGAAGAAACCTAATCATTGACGTCAACATCAAATACAAGGAGACTCACAATAATGCGTGTCAATTTTCACATACAACCACACAGCTCTATCTAAGCGGTCGTAAAAGAACTGTACAAAACTCACGGTGTTATCCGCTCCATCGTCTACATGCTCTGCAACTGACCCCATGTTTCCAACATCACCGGGTATCCCAGCTGGACATCTCGTAAGGTCATGATATTTCCTAGACTTCATTCCACGACAAACATGCCATGTTGCGGTATCCCCATGTTGGGCATTGTCTCATGATATTAATGCCAGCTACTAGGATGTCGGTTAGACTGGCCTGGAACAAACTGCCACAGCCAAATTGTATTAGAGGATACAGTCTGAGGGCATCCTTCAGGGAGACCTGTCAATGTTCAGTTCATAACACCAATTACTAAAAGCATATATAGCTAAAAAAAGATGCATTCACGTGTACTGTGCATGCACCAGAGAAACCAATTCCGTGGATGTCGTGATATTCCATGATAGTCTCTGATGCTGGGCTGGCCATAGAGACAGGTGTTTCTGCAGAGCTGAAATGTCATTTCTAGCTCACGGTTTCGGAAGGATTCTTTCTTGCAACCTATGCTACGTGTTATTCTTCTCACAGAGGACACACTACGAGGGGGTATCAAACATTTCTAATTCTCACCAAGACGTATTCTGGGTAGAAACTTTATTTTGATTTCTTGTCCTTAAGACTTCTCTACATAGTCACCATCCAGAGTGACACATTTCTCCCAACGTTTCTTGACCTTCTGCAGACGCTTGAATAGACCCCCATGATTTCATGGAAAACCAACCCTCCACCTCTTCAATGACCTCATTGGTATCATTAAAACGGATGTCCACATCTTGACTCAACTGTGAGGGACATATGGCCGGTTTGAAAATGCCTTTTCCATCTCACAACAGTATAAGATGGACTATCTTCACCATAAACAGATTTCATCTCCTCGTGAATCTGTCTGGCAGTGCAACCCTTCAAGTGCAAATACTTGATAACGCCGTGTGTTTCACTTTTCTCCATTCATGGGGTTACTCATGATTTGGATGAACAAACACAAGATTGAATGAAGTGATGTAAATAGATTTTGGTCCATTAACTAGATAAGTATCACTGATGTTACCTTCAAATTTTCATCATAATTTCTCAATAAATTCATGGCGACAATTAGAACTTTTTGATATCCCCTCGTATATCAGATGTGTGCCTTTGATATACGCTAGTTAGGAATGTTGTAAATATTAACGTTGTTTCGAGAACACCTGGTGTCACCATAGGTTTTGAGTAATCCATTCAAACAATTTACTTTACTGTTCTGCCTTTTACTCCAACTGTAATCAAGACTGGTTATTCTCTGGCGTTGATGTTCGTATACTGAAGACACTGTGCTAACATTCCATGTTTAAATTGCTGTTTGAAATGTATACAACTTCAGTAGGTTTGCTATATCGCTTGTGTTTGTTAGTTCGCTGGTTGTAGACACTGTATTTCAGTTATCTCCCTTCTGTTGTGCTGGATATAAGTTTACTAAGGTAAACACGTAAATTTGAAAAAGGATGATATGATAGTGATGCGTTGTCATGACTTTTCTTATTACGCCCGTCCCATATCAAGGGTTAGAAATGGGCCCCACGACTCCGTTTCAAAAACCGATCGTTGCGACAACAGTCGTTTGTTTGCTACTATCATCTTAGTTCTGTGTTGGCTTTTTCGAAAGGACTATAGGCTCCTACGCTAATGGACCGCCTCCGTGGTGTAGTGGTTAGAGCGTCCGCCCGGAGAGCGGAAGGTCGCGGGTTCGATCCCCGATCGCGTCATACCAAAAGACGTTAAAATATGGTACTTGTTGGTCCCTGCCTGGCGCTCGGCATTAATGGGTACAACAAGAACTGGTCGGCTCGGAGTCAGTATAATGTGTCTGAGTGGGGTATTCATGCTTCACTGCGGCATGGTATCTCAGTGGGCTAGCACTATAAAACCAGCTTCAGTCTGGGCTAATACAAGCAGCCGCACATACACATACACACGCATGCACGTCATCATATGAGCGAAATATTCTCAAGCACGACGTAAAACCCAATTTCACCTCACCTCACCTACGCTAATGGTAACACTGGATCACATGGATCCGGTGGTCAGGCCCGGAGATCTAGTTGATGACGTGTCAGTGTAACCAAATTTCATGGACTGTTATTCACAATCACTGGATTGTCATTTGATTGATACATTCACAGACTGACGTCATGTAACAGGAGTGCGGCGTAAAACAACATTCACATGATAAAAATGATACCGAGGGGAGGAATACACTCATTGAGTTTATGTTAAGACCACAAACTGAGTAACATTTGGTATCCATGATGTCTGGAATAATTTCCACAGGCTGTCCGGATTCCAGGTCATGTCTACTTGGGACCCAACTTAGAGTACAATCCTATCCTAAATGTTTTTGTCTATAAGGCCATCAATTATGCATTCGATTTTCCCATTCAGTTCTACAACGCTAAATCTATATTTTCAAGGAAACTCTCTGGAACGTGAACATTAAGTACCTCTAAAAATCGCTAATTTTTTTTATCATTAAATCAATTTCAACAAGATGATATTGATTTTGTATGTCCGTTTCTACTCCTTTTGCTCTATATTAACCAGTAAAGGAACAAAATGCATTCATATGAACAAATTTAGCCATTGGTAATTGCTATTGAAGTTCTTTGGTATCATGTGTTGCTCTTCTATTTTCACTCATTGTAATCTTTCCGCTCTGAAGTTCTGTGAAATTATCAATTATTTAAACCACTCAAAAATAAGAACCTTGAAACAGTAATTGCTGAGAATACATCTGACTACCTTCTTCCCCTCAACGCCATTGCATTTTTAATATTTGATGGATACTATGATGTTACATGATGTTTCAATTCATATGTAAAAATCAAACAATACCTAAAATTAGAGTATGCACGAGAGTTCATATAAGCATGCCCAACTTCACCAGCCTAAGTGGTATTTCGGTCTCACTTTAAAACACGCCAACAGTTCAAATCCCTTTTCTGTTAAAGTTAACCTCCTCCCAGCAGTTGAATTGAGGTGTATTGGCGTTTAACAACCCGATTACTTCACCAATATACAAACGTGCATGTGAGTGAGTGAGTGAGGAACAGACCTTATTTAACCCCGAATGCAGTGTATTAGTCTATTGTTATGACGTGCTCGAGGACTGAGCCACAGTCTTTTGGTGTGTGAGTGTGAGTGATGTGTGTATGAGAATGAGTGAGTCTCTCTCTCTCTCTCTCTCTCTCTCTCTCTCTGTGAGAGAGAGTCTCTCTCTCTCTCTCTCTCTCTCTCTCTCTCTCTCTCTCTCTCTCTCTCTCTCTCTCTCTCTCTCTCTCTCTCTCTCTCTCTCTCTCTCTCTCTCTCTCTCTCTCTCTGTGTCAGACCTTATTTAACCCCGAAGGGTTGCCTTATGGTTAAAGCGTTGCTCGTTATGAGCACAATGCGTGGAGCCCAATTAAAACTCGTCTTGAAAGCTTATCTTGGCCTTAGTTGGTTACACCATTTGTCTCAGAGCATATCAAGTCAAACAGTAATATTTCATTTCTAGTACAATGTCATCCTCCATTTCCGTAAAATCGGTCTGTCTATATGATTATCCCCTTTCAGCCTAAGTGTTATTTTCCTTCATTAATTATATTTATATTAGCGTTCGTGGGCCCCAGAACATCCCACAGGCCAAGGGATACCAATTCAATAAATCGACACGCAACATCTTTAATATTCCTACTTCTTCCCATTTCCGTGACTTCGGTCCACTGTATTGTCCCATTTGACATTCACGTATGGCAGGAAACGTAATCGTTTCGCGAACACTTGATGTCATCACCTTTACAATGATTCATCGGTGCAGCCTATAGAATCTGTCACCTCCCATTATTTAGGGAACCCCAAATTTATTCAGAAATCAAATGTAAGGAATGACGTCGTGGAATCCTATCTTCGAAGTTAAATCAGTATGTGGCCCATGGCCCGTTAGCATCGATGCAGGTATGACATCTTCTGGGCAAATGGAACGCTGGGATAATGGGATGTAACATTTGACTGGTCATGGTCCCTTGCACGATAATCAGATCCAGGACTCTTGGAAGCTGTCGGCAGCACGTTTGTTCTTTATGTGGCATTTAGAAGCTGGTATGATGGATTTGTTTGGGTAGACAACTTCTTTATTGTAATATATGCGACATTTAAGTGTAGATGCTAACATAGGTATCAAGCAAGTGAGTGTACCGATGACAGGTTTACCATCAGGTAAAATCGAATACGAATATAAAGCGCAAGCAGAACCGCCATTCATCAAGAAAGCGTTTTCGTCAGGCCGAAGGTGTCCCCACATGGGTGATGGTGTCCCCCGCCGTGATATTGCTGGAATATTGCTATCGTGATTCTGCTGGAATATCACTATCTGGGGGTAACAATAATCATGACCAAGGGAATATTTCACAGAAGAAAGAAAATGTAATGTTCCAAAAGAACATTAACTTAATCCAATCGTGTTAAAAGTATGAAGCTTCATTTAATTGTGCTAAAAGTAATCCAAAAATTGTGTAAATCAATTTAATTTATGAAAGATCACACATATATCTGTTATGTGGGGAATATTCCATGGCAATAGAATTCCGTTGGGTACTGTAGTCAGTAAATCCGCCTTAATTATGGGGAACTGGGAAAGCAATTCTTTCTCGAAGTCCTAAATGGGCATTACACAGGTGGCCATGAAACTTTGGTTTGCAGGCTCAATGAACGGTGTAGTTCTGCACCACAGATAGACATTGATCATGACCATTATGAAGTAAAGCTCGCGTCAACACCACTCGTGGTTGACATACTCTTTCACGAAATAACAGCTTGCTTATCTGCGATACATCTTCATCAGAGTCCTTCTATAAGCTTCAATGTTTCAATCCAGCAAATCCTCCCAAGGTGTCTAAACATAAACATTTATAAACATCGCTCCTTCATGATCGTTCGACTGAATGAAACATATACTGGGAAACGAAAGCCCTTTGATATCCTAACAGTCACTTACTTCATCGTTAATTTCACGATTTACTTTCAAACTTTGCAATATATGGCAACCCACCATACAACGTACTCGTCGTTTACACACCCATAACCATAAACATATTTGCCTGAAGAGAGAGCCATGATTTGTTCCACCGAGAAGACTCTGATCTGACCATTAGCTCATGATTAACTCAAGCTCCTGGCCTCGGCAACAGCCCACAAATCACCATTTGCCAACACTTGAGTCTGGCGACTTGGAGAGGCTAAGTGTTGCAGTGGACACTATGTCAGTCGTGGCTGACAGCCTCTTTATCACCTCTTCACTGTATGCCGATTCGGGAAGACGTTGCTCGCATGGAGGAACGCAGGGTTTTGCTACATTCAGATATGTACTGTCGACAACATTACAACGTCCTACTTATACTTCGTTTTGCACAACCGTGAACTGTGTCCTTCAGATCAATGACATATTGGCCATCAGCAAACTGTTCAACATTATTAAGGTGTGTGGTGACGAATTGTCAAGTGGTATTCGTGCTGTACTGACCTCTCGGTCAGAGGAGTCGTGTCTTGATATGCTTGACAGGTTGGTTCGAATCGCGTAGGGTCTATATTCCACTCTGGGGTTTCAACGTGGAAAACAGGTCACTGGGCTTCCATCGCTACCTCAGTAGCCATATGTAGGTGTCCGTAGTAGCACTCTGTCTTACATACAATTCACGAGCCTGAGGCCTTCACCTCCTTCATGTTCTGACGAGTGGATGAGTGAGTGAGTGAGTGAGTAGGTTGGTATGTTGGATGGGTGAGTGAGTGAGTGAGTGAGTGAGTTATTAAACCTAGCATTCAGTTCTACCAGTAAATCAACACACTTTGACAGGCGGTACGTCAAAGAGCTGTATAACACCACATGGCTGGATGATTTGTGATTAAATAACTAAAGCATTTATCAATATATTTTCATGTATAAGTTTAGGATATATGAGGCGTTTCATTCGATGTATTTGGAGAAGAATATATATTAAAAAGAAAATATTGGACACGCATGATTTTCTCCGTCTGTTGATACTTCTGGACAAAATCTTGATGTGAGCTTGGGTGCTGTATGGTGTGATCAGGCGAGGCGAGCGTCAATAAAATTCAATCCTAAAGCGTCAAATAAAAAATATATCGTGGCTGAAAATATATCCTTCCACCAATGGATTTCCCAAAATAACGATAACTCAAAACGATGAATTCATGAACTGTTCTTGAAAATACCAATCAACTATCATAGTAAATTCGTTTAAAAGGCACGGTCAATTTATCTCAGGTCCCAGCAGTATCCATAAAAAACAATTACGCCAAATTGGAAATGCCAGGTGCAGCATCGACAACGCCTTCCACCATGTTCGACGTTTTAATGGCCCCAAATCATTCCGAGCCTCTGTAACACAAACTGAAATTCTCCACATCACTGGCCACAAATTCAAACCCTTTTTATGGACTTGGAGCAAAAAGTATACAGGCACTCGTTAGGTTTACTCCATGGGCCGAATGACCACGACAAAAACCAGCTACTTGGAAAGAGATCACCTGCTATGCTTTTCCTGATATACTGCAAAAGAAACTTGCAAGGAATTCAATTTTTTGCCTCAGCGATGAAAGACAACAGCAAATGTTCTCGAGAGTAATTGCATCTTGAGATTATTATCGGTGTTCGTTCAGTCTCTTTATGCTACTTATACTTTGTTTTATACTAACCCTGCTGTTTATTGGCGCCATTTATCACGTCCTTCGGGAGGGACTCTGCTACAAATGTAGGTTACAACTGACTGGCTGCACTGAAAATGAAAATCCTTCCCTCCGGCACATTCTGTAACAACGGCACCATTTCATTACATTTTATATGCCCATTTTGGTCACCGGCTAAGTAAAATGATTACCGACTAATCCTTCAAATTACTTTGCAATTCGGTTCAAAACGATTAAATGATACCCTACGCGATGTGCAGACCTAACTCGGGCCTCAAGAAATTCAATGTCTGTCATTCTTTAATCAGTGCCTTCCTTTTATATATTTGGCTGTCTTGTTTTCTTTCTTAAGGACGTCCTATCAACTCCTGCCAACCACACGTCTCTGTGCAGAACGTGCGCACAATGAGCGATGTGCTAACTCGTTATGGGCTTCCTTTACATGCTTGTGGTTCTCAGAATGAACATTTGGCGGTATGGTATTTTGTCGAAATGAGAAAGCCAAGTTAATCTCTCATTCTGGTGATTCAGATCTTGAACGCGGCTTTAAATACTAAATCTCGATGTCAAGTGTTTGGAAGGCTTCCGTTTTATTTTGATGAAATCATGACCATTCGCAAAGCCATATCCACAATTTGACATGTGTGGGTAATGTGGTTAACGAGATATTTGTCATCACAACACATTGAGTATAATATTTCTAAAAAGATTTCAGAAAATGAAAACGATCTGTCATTTGGTACCTCTTGGATAATGGTATGCCCTCAGATTATATCATATAAAATATGTTCAGTATGGTATTGGATGACTTCCCGTCACAATCAACAGTCAAAGAGTTGGATTGTTTGATTGATATACTATCCCCAAAAAGAAACGCATAGGCGTTTTGTATTTTAAAAAATCTATTAATTACCAGTTGTGTTCAAACAATCGTCAAAATATGTAACAAAAGTGTTGATAAACATGATTTTACACTATTGCACAACTGAAAAATCAGCTTTAACCGAAAATGTTGATTAGGATGAGATTTCTTACAAGAATTAAAAAGGCATCGCCACAACGCAACAGAAATCACCTTCCAGTTGAAAGAGTGCAGCAAAGAGCATGCACTATATGGCTATAGAAATCCAGATTTCTTTCGGAAATCGGCATTCGTTTTGAAGGAGTTTCAAGGTCAAATCACTACGCCACATCTTGACGCTGCGACACGGTACATCGCCATTGAAAGAATGCACGCTGGACATTACCAATCTTCTGTAGCCAGGCGTCTGAATGTTAGTCTGAGCACGATATCACGGCCTGCAGCTCGTTACAACGAAACATGTATAGCAAATGACCGTCCCCGTACAGGCAGACCTCGAGTCACCACTGCAGCTCAAGATCGGTACATCCGGGTACTACATTTGCGTGATCGTACTGCCACGGGTGCGAGGACAGCAGCCAGGGTGCCTGGACTTCGGAGGATATCCGGTCAAACTGTACGGAACAGGTTGAGAGAGATTGGACTGAGAGCCAGGAGACCCGACGTCGGGACCGTGCTACGTTGTCACCATGGCGCTCATCGTCTCCGTTATCTAGAATGATCCACTTGGTTGCATAGACATTGGCTTCTTCTAAACTGATGTGAAAATGCATGCACTAAAGTCTATTTGTGGACGAGTTATACATGTTTGAAAATACAACATTTTCGAAACAGATTTCTGGCCTATGCGTTTTTTGGTGGGGATAGTATATTTAGACGGTGGCTGTTTTTAAGGACATTTTAGTGTTTCAAAAACATTGTATCCAGATATTCAAGCTGGTCCTGTTTACAAAATATTGAGAACTGACACTTGTATGACCATTCAGTATTTAGTTCGAACCCTTGGCATCATGTATGAATAAGTGAAAACATTACAATAAGTTATCATACCGTCATCTGAAAGGGGGGTGGGTAGTATCTCCAAAACAAACTCTGTCAGTAAACATGAAGGGGGAGTCACTTTAACAAGCGATTGTAGTATTAAATTGCTTTTTATGCACTTTAATATCTACGTTTGATTCTATCGGACTTCTACCTATGCCAAACACACAAAATGTTTCCTGAATATTTTGTTTCCTGAAGTTTGTGATGCATTTACTGCAGATTTTGCGTTTTTGGGGAGAACCAAGATAGAAAGTCAAACAAAATTAGGATCGTGTGGCTTGAACATAGAAAAAACAATTTGCAAAACCACGTCTTCGGCGTGAGGAGCCAACGCTTTAACCACTAGGTTATTCCACCTTTTCAAAACATGTGGTATAACACTTACATTGGCCGAATTAAATGGTTTGGAAACAAGTAAATATTTGCAGAAAGTAACACGTTTTGTCGATCCAGTAAGGTGAACTTTAGAAAGCAAGAAAACAAACCAACACACCAAATAAAAAAAAATACTAACCCAAAGCCTGATGTTTTCATTGAACCCAGCACCCAAAATTGAAATGGACAATATGTTAACCAACGAAAATACACTCGTGTAGCAAATATTTCATCGCATGTCTCCCGATCCAAAGTGTTGAAACACTTCTATTTTCATTGTGAATACATGATTTGTTCGTATTTTAGTCAAGCAAAACATTTTATGGAATCCCTTTTCAATGCTTTTAAACCTGTCTATTCATAACTAGATTACTATTGTCTCGGGACGATCTTCTTAACACTAATGCATCAACTGAATCATAAACGCGGAATCCTTTACGCCAATTGAACAACTTCAAGAATGGATCCTTGTTGTCCCAATATAGACCCGGAAGGTTGATTTGTAACGTGATGCAACAAAACCCACTTGTCTACCACTCAAAAAGAGTAAGTGAGTATGGTTTTATGCCGCTTTTAGCAATAGTCCAGCAATATCACGGAAATGGGCTTCACGCATTGTACGCAAGTGGGGAATCGAACCCGGGTCGTCGGCGTGACGAGCGAACGCTTTTACCACTAGGCTACCCCGCCGCCCCACTACTCAAAAGAAGTGAAAGTTCATCTGATAATGATGAGTATAGTGAATGTGCCAACTGAATAAGTCATGGTATTGATATAAAAGAGCGGGATCTTCTTGAACTTTGTTTGCGAAGAATATAAATTAAAACCTCTTTGTTCCATATTGTTTCGGCAGAGCCCCAAGTCCCTACCGAATTCACATTCGACATTGGGTAATACGCAGTTAGATAAATGAAGGCATATTCTATAATCTGTTGGAGGGGAAATGGCAAAATGTGTACTTTCGCCAAATTTTAGAGCACCCAATCTTTTCTAAAAGCAAGCAAAGAACGACAACATGTTGGCCACATGGCAACATTGAATCATATGGGACAAATAATCTCGATTGCAGCTGGCTTGAATATGCTGGCTTGATGTGAAAGTACAACACATGTGTGCTACATATTCTTTTGTGTCCAACACCTCCTGCTATATGTTATGACGCACTAATAGCTAAAGTGATGTTTTACTCACTAACTTCTCAAATGCCACACAAACGGTTAAACATAATACAGAATTAATCTTTATCCCACATTAAAAGGTTTGATTGTTGGGTAGTTTTACAAAAAATATCTAAATAGCGTCTCCATTTTTAGTGTATGAACCCAAAGTATCGGCTGAGAGGAACGTGCCAGACACGGCCTATCCTTAACCTTTTCAGCTGCTTTCTAAGAAAGGCGAACGGTACCTTTAATTGATCTCAGTATTGAAACCTTGCCTAACAATTGTCAGCTGATTGTCTGCATGCGTCAAGCATCTCGCCAGAGTTCTAACCCATGGCCCCTGATTGAATGTGAGTTGATGAAGTGATGGAGGAACTCTAGAGTGGTCTGGTTATTCATGATGACCAACCAGCACTATGGCTGACCAGTACTTTGCAATGGTGAGCTCCAGACACCATTGTTCAGTTTACACATGGCCGCACGTTACCTTCTTCAATGGCTATCATACACAGCCTATTACCCAACCTACATGCTACTGCCTGTTGCCGGAAGGAACCACACAGGAAAGATGTTTCATTTTTTTGCCCAGCGTCTTGTTGCGACATATATTTAGCAGCCGTTGGCGGATATACAAGCCATTTCCTAAAGTATAGTTCGTTTGTAACAGCAAAGCATGAACATTTCATTTAACTCAACTTTAACCTTCAATTTGTGTCACCACTGGGTGACTGAAATGTTGCTGATAATATTCACTTAGAAATTTGATGTCTATGAAGTAACCCTACATGTAAATATAGAGACTTTCAAAGAGAAAGTACCAATGAGGCCCCATCCCTGAATATTTTCTGAATCGATGAAGCTATTTTAATCTGCTAGGTATATAGGTTTTTCTGACATTTCCATTCCTGTAAACTAGAATTAATTTCTCATAGACCCATTTGCCATGTCCACATTCAGATGGATATACCAAGGTATTTTCGGAGTCACCATAGAGGAAGATGTTTTATTACATGATATCAAGTCAGTTAATCACACTGTGTTGAAACATGCCTCCATATGGAGAACCAGTCAGTGTTCGGCAACCATCTTCAAACGGCCTACCCGTTACCCACCAAATATTCTTTTGGCAAATGTGTACACATGATGTCGTTGGTACAGATGAAATACCGTGTGAGAAGGGACAAAGATATTCATCCTTTATGCTTATGACGTCATAAACGTCCCTGCGTCTCTCACTCCTGTCATCTGGTAGCTGGAAATTCCCTTCACTCATCCCAAGCGTAGAGTTAATATCTCAAGTCTCTCCAAATTTGTTTATTGCAGCTGGCAAGATCCGAGGATTATTCAGTGGACAAATCTGTCAGACTCTTCTCTGGTGAGAAAATGAGAAATTTTCTGGGCTCAGAGTTACAAATGAAATAAAACCCTCGGGACATGGCATTGAGTGTTGATTTGAATCTCGATGATATGCTGTCTCGAAGTGGGTTCTTTTGTACGTTTTGCCATTAAATTCAAGTGTCGGCCTTTGTCTTGAATTGAGCACCTAATCGTATACAATGCAGTGTTTATGGATACTGTGGAGGTTATATCATTTGTATGTGTGCCTATGTCACAGTAACAGCCTTTTGGAAATATACGGTGTGTATGTGTGTGTGTTAACGTTATACCTTATCCTTTAACTTATACGTGGGTGTCAGTGTTAAATGGATGTGGCAGATTGGTGGCAGGGTGAGAGTGGCAGTGCAGAATGGATGTGAGTAAGTGACATGGTGGAATGGATGTGAGTGTGTGAGTGACATGGATGTGGAATGTGGATGTGAGAGTGAATGGATGAGTGACAGTGTGAGTGTGATGGGTGTGTGGGTGACAGTGGGGACATGGATGTGGGTGACATGTGCTTGAGTGACGGTGTGGGAATGTGGTGACGTGACAGTGTGTGGAATGGATGTGAGTGTGAGTGACAGCGTGGAATGGATGTGACAGTGTGAGAGTGAGTGTATGGAATGGATGTGAGTGTGAGTGTGGAATGGATGTGAGTGCAGTGGGGAATGGTTGTGGATGTGGAATGGAGTGGTGAGTGAGCAGCAGTGTGGAATGGATGTGACTGTGTGAGTGATAGCGTGGAATGGCTGTGTGACAGTGAGTGGCAGTGTGAAATGGATGACGTGGGTGTGAGTGGCAGAGGGAATGGTTGTGTGATGTGGAGTGTGAGTGGATGTGAGTGGAGTGGTTGTGGATGGATGAGTGTGAGTGACAGTGTGGAATGGATGTGAGTGTGTGAGAGCGTGGAATGGATGTGAGTGTGAGTGACAGCGTGGAATGGATGTGAGTATGAGTGACAGCGTGGAATGGATGTGTGAGTGTGTGTGAGAGGCGTGGAATGGATGTGAGTGTGTGTGAGAGCGTAGAATGGATGGATGTGAGTGTGAGCAACAGCGTGGAATGGATGTGAGTGTGAGCAACAGCGTGGAATGGATGTGAGTGTGAGTGACAGCGTGGAATGGATGTGAGTGTGAGTGGCAGCATGGAATATATGTGAGTGTGAGTAACAGCGTGGAATGGATGTGAGTGTGAGTAACAGCGTGGAATGGATGTGAGTGTGAGTGACAGCGTGGAATGGATGTGAGTGTGTGTGAGAGTGTGGAATGGATGTGAGTGTGAGTGAGAGTGTGGAATGGATGTGAGTGTGAGTGACAGTGTGGAATGGATGTGAGTGTGAGTGAGAGTGTGGAATGGATGTGAGTGTGAGTGACAGTGTGGAATGGATGTGAGTGTGAGTGACAGCGTGGAATGGATGTGAGTGTGAGTGACAGTGTGGAATGGATGTGAGTGTGAGTGACAGTGTGGAATGGATGTGAGTGTGAGTGACAGCGTGGAATGGATGTGAGTGTGAGTGGCAGAATGGTTGTGGAATGGTTGTGGATGTGAGAGTGTAGTGGCAGTGTGGGAATGGTTGTGGATGTGAGTGGAAATGAGTGCAGTGTAGAATGGATGTGAGTATGAGTGACAGTGTGGAAATGGATGTGAGTATAAAGTGACAGTGTGGAATGGATGCGAGTGTGCGTGACAGTGTAAAATGGATGTGAGTGTGAGAGTGACAGTGTGGGATGTGAGTGAATGTGAGTGTGAGAGTGGCAGTGGGGAATGGTTGTGGATGTGAATGGTGTGAGTGACAGTGTGGAATGGATGTGAGTGTGCGTGACAGTGTGGAATGGATGTGAGTGTGTGTGAGAGCGTGGAATGGATGTGAGTGTGAGTGACAGCGTGGAATGGATGTGAGTGTGAGTGACAGCGTGGAATGGATGTGAGTGTGTGTGAGAGCGTGGAATGGATGTGAGTGTGAGTGAGAGCGTGGAATGGATGTGAGTGTGAGTAACAGCGTGGAATGGATGTGAGTGTGAGTGACAGCGTGGAATGGATGTGAGTGTGAGTGGCAGCATGGAATGGATGTGAGTGTGAGTAACAGCGTGGAATGGATGTGAGTGTGAGTAACAGCGTGGAATGGATGTGAGTGTGTGAGTGACAGCGTGGAATGGATGTGAGAGTGTGTGTGATGTAGAGTGTCGAATGGATGAATGGATGAGTGTGAGTGACAGTGTGGGAATGTGATGTACAGAGTGTAGTGACATGGAATGGATGTGAGAGTGTGAATGAGAGAGTGTGGAATGGATGTGAGTGTGCGTGACAGTGTGGAATGGATGTGAGTGTGTGAGTGACAGCGTGGAATGGATGTGAGAGTGTGAGTGACAGTGTGGAATGGATGTGAGTGTGAGTGATGAGCACTTGGAATGGATGTGAGTGTGAGTGACAGCGTGGAATTGATGTGAGTGTAGTGGCAGCATGTGGAATGGATGTGAGTCTGAGTAACAGCGTGGAATGTGATGTGAGTGTGAGTAACAGCGTGGAATGGATGTGAGTGTGTAGTGACAGCGTGGAATGGATGTGAGTGTGTGTGACAGAAGTGTGGAATGGATGTGAGTGTGAGTGAGAAGTGTGGAATGGATGTGTGAGAGTGTGGTGAGAAGTGCGGAATGGATGTGAAGTGTGTGAATGAGGAAGTGTGGAATGGATGTGAGTGTGTGTGACAGTGTGGAATGGATGTGAGTGTGAGTGACAACGTGGAATGGATGTGAAGTGTGAGTGACAGTGTGTGGAATGGATGTGAGAGTGTGAGTGACAGCACTTGGAATGGATGTGAAGTGTGAAGTGACAGCGTGGAATTGATGTGAGTGTGTGAAGTGTGGAATGGATGTGAGCGTAGTAACAGCGTTGGAAAGGATGTGAAGTGTGAGTGTGAAGTGTGGAATGGATGTGAGTGTGAGAAGTAACAGCGTGGAAAGGATGTGAGTGTGTGTGAGAGTGTGGAATGGATGTGAGTGTGTGACAGAGTGGAACGGATGTGAGTCCTGAGTGACAGCGTGGGATGCATGTGAGTATGAGTGACAGTGGGGAATGGATGTGAGTGTGAGTGACAGTGCGGAATGGATGTGAGTGTGAGTGAGAGTGTGGAATGGATGTGAGTGTGAGTGACAGCGTGGAATGGATGTGAGTGTGTGATAGCGTGGAATGGATGTGAGTGTGAGTGGCAGCATGGAATGGATGTGAGTGTGAGTGACAGTTTGGAATGGATGTGAGTGTGAGTGACAGCGCGGAATGGATGTGAGTGTGAGTGACAGCGTGGAATGGATGTGAGTGTGAGTGGCAGTGTGGAATGGATGTGAGCGTGAGTAACAGCGCGGAATTGATGTGAGTGTGAGTGACAGCGCGGAATGGATGTTAATGTGAGTGACAGCGTCGAATGGATGTGAGCGGGTGTGGACTGGGTGTGAGTCTGACGAGACAGAAGGATGTCAACAATGTAGGGGGTGTTGTGAGAGTCTTGAATACTTCTGACTCAAGCATTACAGCCAGATAAGGCATCGTATAATCATCAACCTTCTTCATGTCCACCTCTCTTCTGCCTCCCTCCCCCAACCCCTTTAAACGCATCGTCGAACCGTGAAGGAAACACTCTCCTCACACCTGGGTTCAACCAAACCCAGGAGAAGTTGATAAACAGGGCTCTTTGTTGTCCAAACTTTTGTTTGTTTTTCATTAGGTTAATATGCATCGTGCATAGCCATTTGGTCTAAAACAAAATATTGATACACAAATTTATTATTTTCTCATTAACGGAGACAGGACAACAACACAAGATATACAAATGCTAACGATGCAACGCCAGTACACAGATATTGATCTTGGTTATTATTGTCTTTGCTAATTACGTCTAGGCTGCCATGTGGCAAATCATGTTCCTCCTAATCCGGTTAGTCTAGACAAATCAGACCAATAAGAAATTTTGAACATTACAATCTGATAATATGCCAGTTATTCTAACTATATATAAAACTATTGTTTGGTTGGCTATAGCTGAATGGATGAAAATACCTACGTGTCCTATAGATAGGAATATTCACCTTGCGTGAAACTTTTAGAAACGTGGATCAAACACAGGTAAATAGATTATCAAACATGCATATATACCTACAGATATAAAAAACCCAGATGTATATATAATGTAGCTATGAAAGATATACACAACCTCAAACGCTATATTTGATCTTGTCATCGGTACATAAAACCAAAGCTGGATCCTCTGATAGCAATGACGATAAACCTCCGCTCTTCAGGAAACAAGGAGAGATTCAATCTGGGTTGCAACAATTCTACACTTGGCATCATGTAGCAACATATATATGCCGCGTTACCATGACAATTCATCATATAATGGCCAGCAATCTCCGGTTTCTTTCAGTATCTCCTAATAAGGAATTGTGGAGGTAGGTAGGCTCTCTTGGTGAAGCAGGCTTCATGAGATGCTCGGCGTTTACAAAACCTGCATCCAAGCTATGCATACTGCGCTGTTAGAATCAGTTAAATGGGGACTCTATTATTCTGTTTGATCATTGCAAAAAGTCCTTTGACATTGATAAATATGCATCCGTCCAAACAATTTTTTAATTCTCTTCTAAACTCTCGAAATTCTAATTGAACTTCACGGGAGTTTACGTCAGCTTCAGGCTGTAACGTTACATGCATATGTCTTGCATTTAAATAGCAGTGGTTGAAAAACGTCAAATATATAATTTGATCGATGAGCAATATCCTTCTTAGGCACCGGTTAATTTTGTTTTAGTTGGCACCATATAAGGAAGGATTATAGTGGAACTATTCGTTACTGTCAGTTACATTTGTAGAATGCAGCCAGAGCTGACAATTAAATGCAGCATGTAAGATACCTAGCTGAGCAGCTGAGAAAAGTAGTCATGTACGGTTGTCCATATATTTTAACATTTTAATATTTGAGTTTCCATAAGGACTTTGCACTTCTTTATTGTGTCTTTTTACATCAACATTATGCTCAAACTCCAGCTTATTTGCAAAATTAAACATAATGAAATTCTCCTGTAACCTATTTTGACTGTATTTCACATATCCGTTTTGGAAATAGACACAGGCTTCTACCAAATGACTACCATTATATGTCATTTCAAATGTTTTAAGTTTAGAACTTATACATATACACCCTATCGTTCGTGTTTCATTTTTTATCTCCCATAATGTAAGTAGCCGATGCGTAATCTAGTATGTCGTGTATACATAACGGCAAATGCATGTCTAGTTTAATTATGTGTTGTTTTTAGTGGCTTTGCAAGTTTTAAATATTCCGTAGTGCCCTCATATGAAATCTCCCGAAAAGTTATAAATACGTTCTTAAAAGACATACACACATAAACGGAGAGTAAAATACATAATTATTAGTATAATGTCAGATATATCATTATTAAGAAGGACGTATCTAATATCTTCAAGATGTCATAAGGTATAGAAATGTAAAGTGAAAATATTTACATGTTGAGAAAATAATAATTTAAAAGCAAATGGCCAAAAATCCAACCGTTTACACGTTATCTTGTGGAATGCCAAAAACGTTAATAAAATAACAGATGAAGAATAAAAGTAGAAAACTAAATATGAATATTAAATGAAACAATACACTCGCTCAATACATGTATTCTTCAAAACATTACTTTAATGGATTTTGCGCCACTTTTAGTGGTAGCAATGTTGACGTCACGAAGCGTTTTTTCCGAACCCTGTTTTCGGCGTGAACGAGTGAACGAAGCGTTTTTTCCGAACCCTGTTTTCGGCGTGAACGAGTGAACGCATTTGACCCTTCCACGCTGCTGGATGCAGACAATACGCACTACCTCTTGTTACATGTACGATGCAAGTCACACTTGAGTCACGAGGTGTTTGTACTCTGAGGATGATGCTTCACATGACAACTTAGCTTCGGCAAAGTTCAACGCGTCCATAGCAATAGCGGGTTTGAGTAGAGGCAGCTGGAGTGAGTGTTATATTTTCATCAATCTTGGTGACCAAGTAAATGGTCATTGTGTCAGAGTTTTGTTTGGTAGCCGCCATTTGTGTGTACCATATGTCTTTTTTGAAGTTTCCATCAGGATCTATATCATCCTCATCACGCAACAGAAATATATATACTCTCCCAAAATAGAAACGCATATAGGAATTTCAATTGTATTTTCATGCTTATTTTGAAACATCTTGTAGGCTTTATGAGTCAATGAAATATAGCGAAATTGCACACTGGGAATGCAGACGTATCCGTATTTGGCACCAACTCGAGGAACGTCAGTTTGAGTGTCACATGGAGACGTGTGGTGGCGCTGAAGTCAATACCTCGTGTGACCACCGTGGGCATCCAGAACTGCACGGCATCGCCTCGGCATCGAACGAATAAGTCTCAGAATCTCGTGTTGCCCAATGGCAGCCCACTGTGCCTGTAGTGCCTGTGCGAGTTGCTGAAGTGTCTGGGGCTGAGGGTTACGGCGTCGCACCCGTCTGTCCAGGGCATCCCACAGATGTTCGATCGGGTTTAAGTCCGGCGGTGATCTTGAGGGCCAGGGGAGCACATTGATGTTGTGGTTCTGGAGGAGGTCTCTAGTGTGACGTGCTGTGTGGGGCCTGGCCTTGTCCTGTTGAAACAACTCCCTCTGGCGATCAATGATTGGAAGGAGGTGTTGTTGTCGAAGCACAGGGCCAAAATAAGGTCTTCTGGCACGTAAACCAGTCTCTCTCAAGCGGTTCCTAACGGTCTGTGCAGAAAGCCTCCTCAATCCGGGTATTTGTCGAGCAGTACTGGTCGCCGTAGCTGTTCGATGACGCAGGTGATGTACCCGGATGTAGCGATCCTGCGCCGCAGTGGTCGCTCGAGGTCGCCCACTACGAGGGGCATCTGCTAGCGCATTCTGCCGGCGATATCTCCCCTAGAGCCGTGAAATGGTGCTTTGGTGAACATTCATGCGTCGGGCAACTGCACGTTGAGACTGGCCAGATTCAAGCAAACCAATGGCGATATGACGGTTGGCTTCACTTAGACGTGGCATTTTGCGTTTGTCAACAATATTCCAAATACAGTGAATAATCGACAGAAAGCGATCAACCTTTTATACCCATCATTGAGACTATCTGATCCCCAACTTTCACGAGCATTGCATGTGAATTGTGTATTCTGTGACACTACACGCCGAAATTGAAAATCATGCTGTTAAATTCGGGTATTTTACGGATGATAGGTTTTGTTGTGATGTTTCAAAATACAAACACCATAGGACTCATAAACAGAGCAAATGCTTTTGTATAATGAATCACGTTTTAATTCATTGCTACATGAAATTGCTATTTTCATGATGCGTTTCTTTTTTGGGGAGAGTATATATTTAAAATACGTATTGAAAGGTGACTGGCTAGTTAATTTCAATTACAAACATAATGTAACACACGCAGACTAGGTCCCGTTCCTCAAAGCGATCGTGGAGCTAAGGTGATCGTAACTCCCACACTTTAACATGGACTTACGACTGTCGTAGCGCTACGATCGCTGAACGGGGCCCTGGACTAGAATTGGCGCTTGATCGTGCATCAGGATGTCCCTTTAATTATATATCTTTTATCTTGTGCATTTATTTCACGGTGGGGGTTCAGTGTGAATGGTGTCTGTATGTAATGTATGTTATGCTTCAGTACACTATTGATTCACGTAAAACAGAATAATTCCCTTAAACATATTTGCATGAAGAGCGTTGTGAATGGGAAGCTTTTGTCGGTGTTTAAACCGGCTCCGAGCAGGTAAATATTGATTTCTGTATTCCACAGCAAATGTGAAGATGACAAACGAGGCTCAGCTTTCCCGCATTATCTTAAATGTATATTCCTTGCCACGGGATGTTGGCTAGGGTCCTCACACAAGCCTTATAAACATGGGATTCCCTTTAACATGAACCAATATATGGTTGGTGGGTGTTGGTAAGGATGGACCTTACCATCGATTTCTGATCACGATTTTGCATTTGTCGACATCATTCTGTTCAGTGGAGGGAGAAGACTGTAATAATGGCTGTACTTAACAGTGTTTTCATGAGTTCATTTCTACGAACTGTTATCTATTCCGATATAATCCATCAACGACAGGAACATATTTATCATGTATCTGCTCAACATCGAACGTGTCTCTCTGAAATTAAACAGGCATTATGCCTGGCGGATTCGTCTGTAAGGAAATCCAGACAGCCAAATGAAAGAGAATATATGTCTGGCACTTGACCATACACTGTCTGCTGTTAATTGACCTACAAGGCACACGGTTAATGACGTAACGGCATGTTCTGTAAACCATACACATGTATGAAGAATGGTCTCTTACGTTTACAGCAGTCGAAACATTGTTGTCACCGATTTCCATGCTGTGGAGCTCCAGTAGTATCATGGACGATTGGCCCGTTACGCGTGACCGGGTCATGGGGTACCTGACTATTTGCACCTCAATTACCACGGCAAATGCAGAGATGTGAACACACTTGCCGTATGCTATTCATGTTACTTGCATCAATTATTGAACTGAACTCAGAGACATTCCTGTGTGATCATTTGTCTGTCTGCTACCGTTAGCGTGATGACCGAAGGAGAGGAATAGCATGCAAATCGTGACTTAATCATCAGGTGAAATAGCAGTGTTGATGAGGCTAGAGACGCCACGTGCTGTTCCATGGACGCTCCCTTGTGGGCTATGCATTATACACCTTGCACAGTATCTCTTAGTTCATCACCAAAACACCTTCACTGTCAATATTTGTAATACAGATGCCTTTATATAATTTGGTCATTGTTGGGAAAAGTCAATGTTTAATTTTGATATCAATCAAACCACGGTTTCAGAAGTTCAAACTAATGCGATTGATTTCACAATAAATGCCGATCGTTCGAGGGGAAATGTTAATTGTTTGATGTTGATAAATGCGCGGTATGGAGTTTAAAGTTAAAAGAGTTAAAAGTTGGAGTAAAAGCTTCACTATGATTGATGAGCATCCGATGTAACCCCTTGCCTTCTAGATCAATGAATGAAGGACCAGTTGACATGTGTATGTATATCCGCAAGTGAATGTTGTTGAACGATTTCGTAAGCAATATCGCAGCTATTTTTATAGCGTATTTTAGGGTAAATAATCGAATATAGACATGGGAATCAGTCAGTACTGCGTTAGGGTACAATGACACACGGCAACAGACCGTCAGTGTACTGCAGTGTAATCTTGCCACAAGCAGGAGGCATAGGCCTCAATTTTGATCCGAAATCCCGATGTCTATATGGACAAAAGGGATATGCCATATACTTCCAAATAATCATTTCAGGCGTGACTTTACGTCTTGTCTTAAGGATAGGCAGCTCACTGCGTTAAAAGTTACATGGCCCATATCAAGTTCTCAGGGTTTTTTTTAGCTCAGTCATTGATTAACACACGCAAACCAGTTGATTAGTCACCTTGGCCTTCTCTTGGCAAAACCTAGTGTTGTCCGACCGGAGAACGAATTTTCTTCAAGGAATTGGAAGCTTGAAATAAACAGGGCTGGATGGCCTGCCAATACCAGAGGCACTAATCCGAAATGTTAATAACAGACAACTGCATTGCTGAAGATATGAGGTATATTAAGACAGAAGCTAAACAGATACTTGACTCTATAACGCAGCTTACATCTGATATCATTTTCAGGGGCTTCTCACCTTTACTGAAACCTTCAGTCAAAATCGTTTCCTAACTGAATCAATTTATTAAGACGTCCAATCCGGTTTCTTCTACATTTTTAAAACGAATTTAAAATACGAATCAAAATATCTCCGTTTTCTAAACACAACCGCTGCTCCAGTGCCAGAGAGCTTTGGCGCTGTGTCATCCATACAGATGCGTCCTTTAGCTGTGTATTGATCTCATATTCTGCGTTCGAATCCCATATTTAACTCGATAATTTATCGTCATCTGTCAGTAGTAGAACCCCTGCTCGTCCTCATGAGATTCACCGAAGTGGTAAACGTCCACGACATGTGTCACTATGGGTTTTCTTCCCACATTAAGCTGACATTATGTGATAACACTGAAAAACTGCTGAAAGCGGCATTAGACCCAAAAGGCCAGGAAATACCGCTGACTGTACCATATTCCCATTACAGCTGTCTTCAGACAAAACTGTGGGGAAGTGTTTTGTGTACCTGAATAGGGAACGGAATATTCTCATGATGAGTAGATACCTAAATTATCGTGTTAACGGTTATGCTGACGATTGTTGAACAAGTGATTATACATCACAAAGAATAAACATACAAGGATGAACAAACGACCCGATCATGAGTAATAGGCACAAACGCCCGATGAATAGCTATCACCGTCTGTTTTTGTTGTAAAAAAATATAATTGGAATATAATATATATATAAGTATCACTATAATTAATATGATAACCATAAAACAATTATGAATAAAATTTCTCATTGCGTTTCTTTCCTGACTTTCTTTGAATGTCATTAAATATATATGACACAAAAATGACGTTTTCATAAGAGATTCAGCAAACAGGGATATTTGATACATAAATGACGTTTTTGATAATAGATGCCGCAAATAAATATATATAATATATCAATAAAGTGTACATAATCGAATCAGCAAATACGGATATTTGATACATAAATAACGTTTTTTTCATAATATATGCAGTAAATAAAAGAGATTGCCATTGAAGTGCAATTCATTTTCAGCCAGCACTGTACCCATCCAATAACCAGTTTTGCCCATTGTACTGTAAGTAGTGGCAGTGGGTATTACACCAGAATCCCCAAGAAGGCAGTTTGGACAGTATATACTATCCCCAAAAAGAAACGCATAGGCGTTTTGTATTTTTAAAAATCTATTATTTACCAGTTGTGTTCAAACAATCGTCAAAATATGTCACAAAAGTGACGATAACATGATTTTACACAATTGCACAAGTACAAAATCGACTTTACCTGAAATTGTTGATTTTGATGAGATTTCTTGCAAGGATTAAAAACGCACAGCAAATATCACCTTCCAGTTGAAGGTGTGCAGCAAAGGCCATGCACTGTCTGGCTATAAAAATCCAGATTACTTTCGTAAATCGGCATTCGTATTGCACAACTGAAAAATCAGCTTTAACCGAAAATGTTGATTAGGATGAGATTTCCTACAAGAATTAAAAAGGCATCGCCACAACGCAACAGAAATCACCTTCCAGTTGAAAGAGTGCAGCAAAGAGCATGCACTGTATGGCTATAGAAATCCAGATTTCTTTCGGAAATCGGCATTCGTTTTGAAGGAGTTTCAAGGTCAAATCACTACGCCACGTCTTGACGCTGCGACACGGAACATCGCCATTGAAAGAATGCACGCTGGACATTACCGATTTTCTGTTCCCAGGCGTCTGAATATTAGTCTGAGCACGACATCACTGCTTGCAGCGCGTTACAACCAAACAAGTATAACAAATGACCGTCCCCGTACAGGCAGACCTCGAGTCACCACTGCAGCTCAAGATCGGTACATCCGGGTACTACATTTGCGTGATCATACTGCCACGGGTGAGAGGACAGCAGCCAGGGTGCCTGGACTTCGGAGGATATCCGGTCAAACTGTACAGAACAGGTTGAGAGAGATTGGACTGAGAGCCAGGAGACCCGACGTCGAGACCATGTTACGTTGTCACCATTGCGCTCAACGTCTCCGTTATCTAAAATTATCCACTTGGATGTATAGACAATACCTTCTTCTAAACTGATGTAAAAAATCATGTACTAAAGTCTATTTGTGGACGAGTTACACATGTTTGAAAATACATTTTCGCAACAGATTTCTGGGTTATGCGTTTCTTTTTTGGAATAGTATATATTTGATTCATAAATGACGTTTTCGAAAATAAATGCAGCAAATACAGATATTTGATACATAAATGACATTTTTGAAAATAGATGCAACAAATACAGATATTTCATGCAAAAAGGACGTTTTTGATATTAGATGCCGCAAATACGTATACATAATATATAAATGACGAGTTTATGATCGAATCAGCAAACACGTATATTTGATACATAAATGACGTTTTTCATAACAGAAGCAGTAAGTACGTATATGTGACACGTAACTGACGTTTTTATAATAGATGCAGCAAATACTTATATTTGACACATACGTGACGTTTTGATAGGAGATACAACAAATAAGTATATATGATACATAAATCCCATGACAGATGCCACAAAGACTACAAGCAGCTGAT
>NW_025767301.1:247500-290000 GCF_003918875.1 Haliotis rubra
TTTTGGTTTTATGCAAAAATAACCACGTGACCTCTTCAGTGAGATACCGATTTCATTACCCAGTATAACCGTCGTGTTTGATGGTATGTCATGCTGGAATTAAAGTGCTCTAATCCGCTTGAATTGCACATAAGGTCGAAAAAAACTCTGTTACAGCGCATCGTAAAATCTCAATCACCGCGACATGATAAATCAGCTCCTCGTGTTGAGATGGCATTGCCGATCATCTGTTTTGTACTTTTTGTATCTTCCGGTTACAAGAGTTCGCCTTTGACGTTCATCAGAAGACGAATGAGTGATAAAGGTGGTAACGAAATCCATCAAACATCTTGTCGAGCAACGTTCAGATCTTGCAAACGTTGGCAAAAGGAAAGGTTTCTGTCGTGCCTTTATTACGAACGTTTCAACTGAAGCAAGCACTGGGTTCAACTTTAAACATTGACGTGGGAAGGTCATGAAAGAAAGCTCAAAGTAATAATTGATTTCAAAATGTTCATTTATATCGTTAGTTTGATGACAGAACATATAAGCGAGGTCAAACCCATCAAAAGGAAAATGAATGATTGGGAACTATGAAAACGGTTCTCTTGACACTATCGGATCAGTTATGCGTGTACATTTTCTGGAAACCTGTATACGCACCGAGATCGATATAAAGGATTCCAGTTTTATCATTCAGTGAAGCTGCGTCATAAGGGGACCATCGAACAGGGATGATGTATACTTCCATTACGTTGCTTCCCTCCATACCGATCAGGGCGAAGGTGAAGTGGGTCATTGCTCATGCTTTAGCAAATTTATTCAAACGTATTTAATTTGAAAGACTCAAATCTCCCGACCGAATACAGGTATCAATGTGCATTAGCTGTTGCATGTTCTTGTATATCTACATGCCGGTATGCCGGTATAGGGGTCGCTGGGTGATTTAAGGCTGGGAAGACATTTGTCGTTTTACCGTACAAGTTTGTACCCAAAACAACCACGATACAATTCTTATATCTGCCAATATCCTTACTCCGGGATTTTAAATTAAAAAAACAATTATGTTTGCTTGCTTGTTATTTCATGCTGTTTTCATTTTTAGTAATAATTCAGCCTATGACGACTGCTTGTGAAGTAATCGAGCCTGTGTCAGACAATCTAGTGATTGATAATATCAGCAAAGCTCCAACCCACCGGGGTACATCGATACGCTATCAACCGAACCCCTGAGCCTGATTGCCGAATCCAATAAGTCGCCCCTTAGGTTGTTTAGGGACCAGCTCTAACTCCCAAATCCCCACTAGGGATTTCATCAAAGTGATAAATGTGAACGAACTGGGTATCGTTGAGCATTCCTGTACTATACAGACGCGCAGTATTACTGAAATCTGTTCACAGCTGCTCAATGGCGGACTCATTCATTCACGAACACCAACTGCCGAAAATAGTAATAATTAACATGAACATGTTAGATTATATTCCTTAGCAACCAATTGTTTTCGCCTGCTACTGCAGTGAAGCATTTAGCGACCAAATGTCCACACATTTCAATATAGCCCGGACAAATGGTCATCAAACCTCATTGAAGGTACATTGACAGCAACCGACCTTTACAGAAAGTTAATACCTAATGGGTCTCAAGGTATCGTTAATCACTTAGATTATCCTGAAAGTCGGCAAATTAAGAGCTCATTTTGCAACAATATCGAGTAAGAAGGTCTGAAATAATTTATTAACATTTGTTCAGCAGAAACTGATCCCCTTTCAAGACATTGGACACCGTATTCACAAATAGGGTGTGACTGCCTAATGCAATGTATAAGGAATGGAAGTATACAATATGTTTCTGAAAACTCTAGTGACCTTTACTGATTTCATCTTCTTCGAAATGCTTCCTTATCAATGATTACACAACGCTAAACCTTTTTGCTCTTTGGACATAACGAAGACATTTGGTGGCTATTTCAACATTTCGCCGCTTAAACACTAATGGATGTCGCCAATTGAGTCGGGCAATCAAAGACGTCTGAAATCCTGATTCTATTGCAAGAAAGATGGTAAATGCTGTTAGTGTAACCGAGTAAATACGTCTCTGGCAAAGGTTACACTTGTGCTGTTTAAATGATTAGAAACATTTAAACAGTCACGTTGTCTCATGATTGTAAGCCTCAATGCCAGCCGCCGCCATTACAAATGTCACTGCAGGCATCAGGAAACGCCTTCTCTGCGCTGCCCTCCCCACGGGTCCGATCAACGACATAACGACGGCGGATAGGTGTTGTAGGCATGGTGGTCAATCCGCTGAGAGATGTACTAATCAATACAGCGACGGCTGCGACTCCGCGATGAAGACGATGTGCACTATTATCTGTCGCTAGGCGCATTTCTAGGGTGAAAATATCAGAAAGATATGTCGGTGTGTGTGCGTATATTCGAGTCAATGAACATCTATTGGGCTTGGGAAACATCGTTGCTCATTAAACCAAGGACACCGTTGTTCAATAAACAACATGGTTGAAAACTGTGACATTCAGATAGATTAAGATGTGCGCTTTATGAGACTAGCTAACAACTAGGGTCAAGTCTTCTGTCCTTACATTGTATGCGCGTTCACAAGAATATACATTTCCCAATGTTGTGTTTGATTGCAACTCTTCGTGCATGTGTGTGTTTGTGTGTATGCATGTGTGTGGTGGTGTGTGTACGTGTATTTTAATGTGTGAATGTTTTTTTGTGTGTGCCTATGTGCGTGTGTATACACCCTGATAAATAGATAGATAGATAGATAAATAGCTGGATAGATAGGTAGATATAAAATATGATGTTGCAATTTTCTATGCAATCAAAGCATTTGTTTATACCCAGCTGTATCGCCACTTGTGGGTGATGTGCATCTTGTCAAAACGTTGCATTATACAATTCATTTTACATATTGTTTATCATCATTATAAAAACAGCGTTAAACCTTCTTGCTTGTTGACACAGACCCCCATCTTCATCATCCAAGCACACACAGTGAAGACGGGCACTGAAATGGCAAACACACCGCCCATTTCAAGAATACTCATTGTACATCGCCCGTCATTGATGTCGACGCCATCGGTAATGAGTTTAATGAATCTTTCTATAAACGATAATGTCCATACTACTTCATAACCTGTGACATTTACAAATCATCTAATGAACATACCAGTAAAGCTTGAGCAGAAGACAGTCAATTTCCGAGGACGTGAAACCACATTGGCAACGGATAAACTTAATTATGCAAGACGCTTTCACTTCAAGTTACTTTTACCCTTGACTCGTAGAACTATGCGCTTCTACTATATTAACGAGACCAGAAATGTGTGATTCCTAATGTTTTACTGAAAACTCATTTTAAACCTTAATGTTTCTCAGTCAGCTATTTAGTTTCGAGGAAATGATCCGTCGTATTCAAAAAGGAACTGTTGTGGGATTAAAATGTCATGTGTTACCTTCAAAACAAAGATAGCAAACCTTCATGTTGTAGTCAGTTTCAATCCTGTCTCTTTGCTCTAATAATTTGTGTTATGAATGTCAACCATACCCAGTCCGTTACAATCAAATGGGATGATATTCCATCGTCATCATGTGAATGTTGAGATGGTGTAGAGGATAGACAACACTATAGAGGATAGACAACACTATAGAGGATAGACAACACTGCCCCGAACACAGGATCGAGCCATGTCATACCAAGAGATGTTAAACGATCGCCATTTATCGTATAAAATACAAACGGCTTGGTCGGAGACAGTACACTGTGGTGTCCATCATCTCGGGCTGGACTGGAATTAGCAACGGCACACACGCCCGCACGCACACACGCATGGACGCATACACACTCACACAAATAAAACATATATACATATATTCACACACACACTCGTGTGTGTGTGTGTCTCTCTCTCTCTCTGTGTGTGTGTGTGTGTGTGTGTGTGTGCGCGCGTCGCTAAGTGATGATGGTTGTTTTTTCGCGACTTCCCTCCTGTACAAGTTTTTGCCGCGGTGCTTATCAAAACTGTCATTCCAGCAGCGAGAGGGTCATTGTCACATATCACAATCAGAAGACCTACACCAACACATGTCCGCCGCCGTTCAGTTACTGAAAATCTAAAATCAAGTTACCGATTACCACTGATAAGATGACACGCAGTCATAAAGTCACGGAGCCGGCCTTTGTGTATCAGTCATCTCGTACACATCCCCACCATGTGATCTACCCAGCGGCACCCTACCAACATAAATATGAATTAAATATGCATAAGGGACATGTTTGTCACTCCAATATCTCAATTAACAATAGCTGTGCAGGGTCAGTGTTCGTTCCATCTGTCGTCTAGACGTGCATATTTGATCATGTTTTTGTTGACTGGTAAACAGCGATGTGACTTCAATAGACCTTATGTAGTTGTGGCACTAAGGTATCTTTGTCCAAGTGGACCAAAGCCTGTATGTTAAAATACACTATGAGAAGAAACTAACATATCATTTTACCAACGTTCATACCTTCATTTATAAGATTTATTTTATATTATGAAATATTTCAAATTATGAAATATCGTACGTAAATGCATCTGTTAAGAGTTATAATCATCAAGGACACGGCGACACGAGCTGGATAACTGACACCTGGCTTTCCTTTGTCCACACCTTTTGTCCACAGTAATTACTCATTTACATGCAAATGCATTCAAAGCAGTGTTGATAGAACGAGGAAACCAACAGTTCTGGATGCTTCCAAGCATATGAAATGTAACGTCATAATTGAAAATAGCTATTACCGTCTCTATCACAGGGAGATCAGAATCAGATAACCAACTGCAGCAGGAGATGATAGAATAGTTGATATTAATAGACGCCCGTGTATCCCCAAAACAATAACAGAACATTTTATATTATTTCTTGCAAATGCATACATTTTGCCTTAATTCACACCACAACTAATGCCTCATGTCAACATATTTAAATATGATTTAAATATTATGGTCAGTCGGAAGGTAGCTATGGATCAGCAATAAACAAGTAAATTATTCGTTTGAGTGAATGGACTTGCAACAGGTCATCTACTCTAAGTACATTCACATAGTTTGTCACTTGAGTTTTGTTTCACACATTTTTCCATTCCTTAAAATAATGTTAAGTTAATTATATCGATTGGAATAAAACGTCATCATGTCTGAAAGGAAGATATAGGGAGTGAATAGTTATCCGTCGCTTTTCTAAACCACCTGACAATAACACTTGGGGACACTAGAGACGAGCTCCATGCATTTTATCCGAACCCAGGACTTCGGCGTGACAAGCGAACGCTCTAACCACTACGCTACCATACCAACACAACCGATAAGGGAAATCAATTGGAACTGCAACAATTCTGAGATATTCATCCATGTGAGAATTATATCGGTATTGGCCATCATATGACCAATACAATCGTGACCGACGATCTATCAACCAGAAACAAAGTCCATGTATCCTAGAGAACACCATATGCTTGGTTACATTACGGACATTGGTAATTGTGAATAGGCGCTGTGATGTGACGCTTACTGGCTGTCGGGTTATTGACTTATCTGGACTGCTATTGATACAAAGTCACCACATGGTATGCATTATGTATGGCGGTGGGGATGACACGTATCAATTATGTAGACATTTACAGACAGTGCCAAGGAGATGCTTGCTGTGTAATGACTACATGAACCATGTGAACAGAGGTAGTCTTTCCATGCATGTGAATAAATACCCTAATATGAATGTGTAATCCTTTCATTTTCCCACTTTGATTAAGAGCGACAAAAGTATATCCAAAGAAATCTCTGCTGAAAAATCTAGATTTTACGATTCCAACTATATAATGAACATGTGCAAATGAATCACAAACGTATCATGTCCTGTGGTGTTACCTACTTAATATTCATTTTAATAAACTAACATTATATTCTGAATTTCCATTAAAGTAAAATCGGAGTCTTATTTATTGATAATACAAAAGAACGTCCAATTTCAAAGTAATCGGAAATCAATATACAATATGATAGTGTTTACATTTTTTTAAAGTGAGCGCTATGAAGATTCATTAATACATGTCGAATCTTTAATTGCAACCCTGGAAATAAATCAAGATAATTTCTTCTGATTTATTGAGTTTATAATTGGCCTTTGGTCGTTAAGACTCTCCTTGTTGTTTTAATAGCTAAATGTGGTAGCGTTTCTGTTGCGCGATGGTGATAATGTTCCCCTCCTGCATCAGGGCATGCTCAAGGTCGAGAATGTTCAGCATGTTGGGGTAGTGGTGTCCACGTACCCTTCTTCCATGGATGTTCCCCACATGCTCGATCGGAGACAGGTCTGGTGACCTTGCAGGCCAGGGTAGTACCCTGATGTTGGATACCTGCAACAGCTGCATGGTTACCCTCGCTGTATGGGCTCCTGCGTTTTCCTGTTGGAACAGGAACTGTGGACGATGCTGCATGAATGGAATGCCGACTGGAGTGATGGTTTGGCCGCAGTAACGCTGAGCGTTGAGAGTTCCGTGGACTACCACCAAGTCCGTCTTCCCGTTCCAGTGTATCGCAGCCCACACCATTATGCTTTCTCCAACGTAGCGTTTACGTTGAATGACGTTGACGGCGTCGAACCGTTCACCCCTTTGTCGCCATTCGCAAACTCCATACAGAACGAGATTCTGTAGTGAATAATGCCTGGTTCCACTGATGTCGTCGCCAACGCTGATGAATTTGCGCATTTTCTCAGCCTTTTGTTAAATGACTTCGTGGCAACGGCGGCGGTCGTTGCGCATGTAAACCTGCGGCATGAAGGCGATTTCGGACTGTCTAGGTATGAATGCGTGTGCCCGTTGCTTGTCGTAGCTCGTTGGCTGGAGGTGCTGCACTCATCGTCCTGTGACACCTCGATGACGTCACCAGATGACGATCCTCACGTGGGATGGTTGCACGAGGTCTTCCTGACCAGGGTGCGATCCCCAAATTCACCAGTCTGTTGCACCCGTTGTCGAAGACGCCTAATTGTACTTTCATGGACCTGGTAGGCGACGTCCCTCGCACCCTGTCCAGCATGTAATCGCCCCATGGCTTCAGGGCATTAATTTTCATTCAATCCTGGCCGACGCCCCGATGTCAGCTGGGTTTTTCACTGTTCGGTTCTTGCAACAGTGATGTCAGTGTGCGACATCCCCCCTTTTAAGCTCCACAGGACACACGCAATTGTCGTGAATTCACGACAACGTGATTTGCATGTGCAACATCCGGTTGTCAACACGCTTCAACTATCGCCCAACCATTGACATTAATTGTTTGACGTCAACCTGGACTTTTAGCACAAACAAATCTTCATTAAAAATTTACGAAAAGATAACGTGCTAAACTTGTTTGGTTCAGTATATTATCAGCAGCATTCACTTGAGAGTCATTTGGACTGCCTTAATATTCTATACCATTATGCCTGTCTCTCTCTTGCTCTCTCCCTCTGTGAGTGAGTGTGTCTATGCGTGCGTGCGTGCGTCTGTGTGTGTATGTGTGGGGAGTGTTATAGCTAGGTGGACATATTTAGTTGGATTAATATGTTCTACATGATTATAATGTAATCCTCGTTTCTACAAAACCCTATCCCGTACTCAATAACACCTCTTAGTCCATTGAGACAGAACGGGTTCTGTTGTGTCATGTAAATTAGTCAGTGTTTTATTTCTATTGTGAACGAATAGACTAATTTACATAACTTTAATACGTAATTGCAGAGTTCAGAAAGCTGTGCATGTCAACAGCCTGAAGAAGGTTAACGTTTCCAAGGAGGAAGGGTACACGTGTGTCCATGGGCAGCTTATAGAATGTTTAACTGTAATTACCAGCGCCCATTAGCGGGTCTTCTTCATCCATTTGTTCAAAATGTTTGGCATTTTCCTGACAAATGCATCATGTATTCGGCTTAGCTGGTTTTGAACTGTGCATAGTCTGAAGATACAGTTACGGCAGTTTGATTGTAAACACTCACTTTTTATAAATATATAAACGTGATTCGTGAACATTCGCTGCACATTCTACGACATGTGACTGAACAAAAAATGATCAACACATCTAAAAAAAATTGAAAAAAAGGAATTCCACCAGTATGGCCACTACGAAAACCCCGAAATGTTTGTATTTTTTGATAAATACCTGAATGTGAACTTTGTTTATAATCGAATTTTTCATCCCGCCGTGTTAGTTCATTGCCTAAAGCTATTCAATTTTCTTTTCTTCTGACCAAACATACGGGATTGAATACAAATGAAAGCCGGCACAGTTTGCGGTGGGTTAAAAATAATAATTGCTTTTTGATCGATTAAGTCTCAGAAGAAGAAACTGAATCTTTCGACTTTGTTCCGAAGTGGCCATCATGTTGACGGAAGACCTTTCTGTTTCGTTCAGTGGTGACCAAGGTCTTCATGTACTTACAGCGGTATGGATTCACGCTGATAACACTGAGGCAATGTGATGTTCAAGCCTTGGTTATGGTTCCATCAGTTTATAGACCGCCTCCGTGGTGTAGTGGTTAGAGCGTCCGCCCGGAGAGCGGAAGGTCGCGGGTTCGAACCCCGACCGCGTCATACCAAAAGACGTTAAAATATGGTACTTGTTGGTCCCTGCCTGGCGCTCAGCATTAATGGGTACAACAAGGACTGGTCGGCTTGGAGTCAGTATAACGTGTCTGAGTGGGATATTCATGTTTCACTGCGGCATGGTATCTCAGTGGGCTAGCACTATAAAACCAGCTTCAGTCTGGGCTAGTACAAGCAGCCGCACACACACATACACACGCATGCACGTTATCATATGAGCGAAATATTCTCAAGCACGACGTTGAACCCAATTTCACCTCACCTCCATCAGTTTATATCAGTATTGGAGCAGGTGGTGTTGTCTAGCCAGAATATCCGGGTTCGATTCCCACATGGGTAGTATGTGTGAAGCCCATTTCTGGTGTGCATGTCCTCTGCAGAGATGTGACCGCCTCAGTGGTGTTGTAGTTAGAACGTCCGCCCGGAGAGCGGAATGTCGCGGGTTCGATCCCCGGCCGCGTCATACCAAAAGACGTTAAAATATGGTAGTGCTGAAACGATGCATCTAACTATCGATGGATTGCAATTGTTGATTCTCCGATAGCAATTAATCGATGGTAGAAACAGAAAACTATCGATGCATCGATAGTGTGTGTGATTGTCGATAGTTTAGTAATTGACTTCCGTTGATAAATGCGCAGCGCAAAATACAGGAAGTACCAGATTCGTTCACTTTGATTTAGAGTTATCCGCCCTGTTACCTGTTAAACAAACATGGCGATTAACACGGCATGCGACTCGGAGTTTGAATAGTTTAAGTTTTAACTGTTTACTTGATCTAGGTTTAAAGTTTCTTGTCTGTTATTAAAGGAGACTGAAACTACTTCAACTTGATTTTATTTCATATAAACTATACTTTTCATTGGGAAATGACTTCAAATGAGACAATTCAAGGAGAAGAAAAACTATTGCAATAGTATTGCAATAGTTGGTCGCAATATAATATCGCTATCGCAATAGTTGTTCCCCTGTCCATAGTCACCCCTAAAATATGGTACTTATTGATCCCTGCCTGGCATTAAAGGGTATAACAAAGACTGGTCAATCGGAGTCAGTATAATGTATCTGAGTGGGGTATTCATGCCTAAATGCGGCATGGTATCTCAGTGAACTGGCACTATAAAAGCAGCTGAAGTCTGGGCTTGTACAAGCAGCCACACATACACATGCATGCACGACGTCATATGAGCGAAATATCCTTAAGTGACGTTAAACCCCATTTCACCTCACCTTACCTTACCTCTGTAGAGAATGTTGCTGAAATATTGCTAAAAGAGGCGTACATCCATACACTCTCTCATATTATCGATATCGCGTAACATGCGAATTGTGTTGAGATTACGAGCTGTATACTCGGATAGAGAGATTTATGTAATTTCCCAAATGACATAGCGTATCATGTGGGACAATATTGCAAATTCACCATCAAGTGAAACTGTTGTGTTGAATCCGGCCAAAGAGGTCACTGAAGCAGAAAGAGTCAAAGCTCAATGATGTCATTGCTTAAAAATACCGGGTTCGATTCCACATGTTGATGTTGGTGCATTGTTTAAATTCCAATTGTATCACGCCATTTATGTAACCAAAGGTCAAAGTGACCTGTATCATTTCTAACTATATCATACCATCTTCTTCTCGTGTGTTCCAAATTCAAAGAGCTCCGCTTGAACCATTTACCTAACACCTGCTGTATCAATCCAAGTAAAGCCAAATTCAAACTCTTCGTGTCATTATCAGATTGTAAACTTATAAATACATTTAACGTAGCTAGCTTTATCTATCATGCAATGGGGGGCGACGGGGTAGCCTAGTGGTTAAAAGCGTTCGCTCGTCACGCCGAAGACTTGGGTTCGATTCCCAACATGGGCAAAATGTGTGAAGCCCTTTTCTGGTGTCCCCCCGCCGTGATATTGCTGTAATATTGCTAAAAGCGGCGTAAAACTAAACTCATTCACTCACTATCATGCAATGCATCTAAGATGTTAAAATTATCAATTTACACTGTTCACACCATGTTTTGCCATGCACAATGCAACCTATGTAGTTATGAGCCGGGGCGGTGGGGTAGCCTAGTGGTTAAAGCGTTGGCTCGTCACGCCGAGGATCCGGGTTCGATTCCCCACATGGGCACAATGTGTTAAGCCCATTTCTGGTGTCCCCCCGCCGTGATATTGCTGGAATATTGCTAAAAGCGGCGTAAAACTAAAACTCAGTCAGTCAGTCAGTTATGAGCCGATGGCCTACACTTCTGTAATAAACAAATTGAATGAATGAAGAGACCTGTACTATCATAAACATACAGAATTCATTGAACACAGTGAACTCACAACCATAGGTTTGTTGTACTCCCAAAGGACTAACCCTGGCACAGCGAAGTGAAGCACCTTAGGCATCATGTTGCATGGAGTCATCAATAAATGAACTGTTGATTGAGACACACCAAAACTAGATATACTTTGGTTTCACATGCGAACACTGCGTGACAGTTGACTCATCGTTTGATTAGACGATCATCAGCCATTGTTCCAGGGTGCCATGGGCTCATTAATAAGACAGCCCGCCGCGCCTTACATACAATACATCGCAGGTTACGTTGTTACATTGCATGATACGTTTCACGATATCTCATCAAGCACAAAGTAATATACATACCTAATACACGCACGCACACAATCAGGCATTTTTCCATGTGCCTTCGCTCACACCGAGCGCTAGTATAAACTTTAAACGTGAGTAGCATGAAGACCTATATAATCTTTCTTGTTTTATTATGATATAAGTTATATATACGTTATATAAACGTCCACGATTTCAGTGGACAATGGCACTCGCTGACCTGACCCTTTTTAAACCCGTACTGTATAGATAATTTGATCATACATCGTAAATTCATATTTGTGTAAAAGCCGAAATACTTTAAAATTATCTTTTAAATATTTTCACAATACTGTTCACCATGGTTGCCAAAGAAGGCAAACATGTAATTTATCAAGGTACGACGATTACATTTTACACCAAACTACATCAAAGAACCATAATACCATTTTATCATCCAAAACTGTGTTCCACAGGAGATATCGCTTGTGTGAGATCCAACGATATCTCCTAGGAGATATCGTTTTCACAGTAGATTTTGTACAATGCCCTGACAATGGTATGACGTCATCATTGATGACGTCACAATGCTATGACATCGCTGCACTGCAAGTCTAATGACAGTACCATGTTCAGAGATGTACATTTTTCATTGAAAATTAATGAAGAGTGATTTTGGATGATAAATAGAATTTATCGGCAAGCCTCGGATATTTGTAACTTTATCAACTCGTGTTGATATAATTGATATCAGAAGACACTTGGGTGAGATTCTCTATATATTTACCAGGATTAAAACGTGTCACGTTTATTGTTATACTTTTTCAATAATTATTTCAGGGTTATGGGAAATATCTCATATCAAGCTTCCAAAAAGATTTCGCATCACGGTCCAAATAAAACATTTTGTCGATGTGTCTGTTCCATGATCTGTTAAAAGTATGCTATAATGTTTCCAAACTAGCGTCTCTTCACAAATATATAGCCATCAGTGTCTCATTGTGTCGTGCAGGCTCCTAGCATAACAAAGCTCAGATGCCTGTACGCCATGTCCAACCAATATTCCAGTGATTTGCCAAGTTAGCGTAGATTCCAAATACAACTCGGGTGCCAAGCTCACAATGTCCCGAAGGTAGACTAAAATTGATTATTTCGCTGGAACCTGACCAATTCTTTTAATGGAGAGACGCATACAAACAAAGAATCGTAATGGAAAGGATTTAAAATAGCCCTTTGAATAATTAACGACCGAAATCATTTCTAACTGACCACACGATAGTGAGTCCCATACCAACGGTAAAGATACCCCTTTGGGATTCTATAATGACGTTTCGGTAAGCGCAAATAGCGTTGGAAAGGTTGAACGGTTAGGTCTTATGGCTCAGAAGTTTCGAGGTTGGTATAAATTGGCATAAATAGTCTCTTTATGTGCTGGATTCTGTGTTGGTGACTCTTGTGAGTGCGTGGCAGTTTAACCAGTTACTATCATGTTGATGAATGGTGACTTGTTTATCAGTGAAGTAACTCCTTTGTACATATGCATCTCAAATGATTGTGGTGATCAGCTGGACAGATGTCATGACGGGATTCATGCTGACCCAATCTCAGAAAGTAAATGTAAAATATACTAATATTTTCCCTTTATTGTACCTCACGTAATATTTGTCATTGTGACTGCCTACAATACAAATGTCCTTACTGTGTACAACATAACTGTTTCTCAATTACACGAGCATCTGTTTTGTTTCCAACTTTCCAACTTTAAAACCTAAATGTGAATCTGACTACTAAATACGTGTCTAACCAGCTATCCTCGCTCTCTCACTTTCTCCCCCCCCCCCGTCTTTCTCTCTCTCCCTATCTCTTAGTATAACGTGTCTGAGTAGGTTATTCATGCTTAACTGCGGCACGGCATCTCAGTGAGCTTCACTATAAACGTCTGGGCTAGGTACAAACAGCCACACACACACACACGCATACACGTCGTGATATGAGCGAAATATTCTCAAGTACGACGTTAAACCCCATTTCACCTTACCACCTTCCTGGAGTTTAAATGAGTAAACAGATAAAACTCTTAATTATGGTACAGAATGTCATTGCAAAAGACGTAAGCGTAAGGGTCAGCGTATGCTGCCTCACATGATACCTCAGCCACCAATGAATGGTAGCATAGGGTGCTGGCCAATTAGGGAACTGCATCATGAACTCATTTTCGTCACTGACGTATCAATAATGTGTACCGTGTACCATAAACCAATTGAAAGCCTCACAAAGGCCTTGACTATTCAAACCCTGATCAAACAGGTTTTAAGCAAGAGCCGTATGATGCTGTTTGAAATCCACGTAGAATCAGTATGCTCGATTATACCTCCAAAGTTGTGAAATGTTGACACCAAAGGATGGAGTTTCTGGCAAATTGCTCGACATAACGGGAAAGTGGACCATTTTCAGTAAAGGGAAATGGACTATCCGATCGTTAATATAAGAGAACCTAAACGGGTTTTTTCAATATTTTGCTAACATCCCAGCAGAAATTCCGAGTCTATGCATACGTAAACCGATCGGCAAATATGTGCCCTTGGGGGGTCATACTTTTTGCCATAATTTCCTATCCACAAATTTCGTTAATTTCGATTTGTTATCGATGAAGAAATACAAGACGACATCAACTCCAGACATCTGTGCACATCGTGAGAGTCGAGACTTGGAAGTGTGTTTCTCTACCACATGAAGACGTTTCTCTTTGTGTCTATAGTACACGTATCTTATTATTGTCTGTATTATAGCATAAGATTGTGTGTTCACAACGTTGGGTATCTAGTATTTGTCACCGCATGTCCTCTGTAGCGTCATCCTAGACTGAGAGTGGCGAGGGGTCAGTTCCAAAAACAGCATCCGGAGTGACCAGCCTTAGTATTGACAAAAGCTTCTTAGATGACAAAAGATTGTTGATGAAGTCTTGTGGGTTATTATTTCATATCTGGACCAAGCCTTACGCCGCTGCACCAGCGTCTCCGGTTGCTTTGCTTTTCATCCGACATATAATCAGTGGGCAACAGATCTGGTGTTGCAATAGGCTATGGGAGGTGCGGATGTTTTGCTGTCTTTGCCCACATGTCTTGCGAGAGGGCTTGCAATGTCCACAGTAAAGTCACGGTACCAAGCACCTGTCAAATTGCCATCGATGACCCCCCGCAGGGCTCATGCGACTTCCCCACATCGGCACGTTCCAAGTGCACAAAGTTTAACTATGTCAACGAAACGTTCCACCCGACGACCATTATTACAGGCTAAGGAGGAAACCAGGAGTCATCTGTGTATAGGACTAGCTCCTGTCCTGTAAATTAAACCTCAGCTGCTGTCTTGACCATGCAAGACGTTCAGTTGATGACGTGGTAGCACAATTGGCCCTTCGGTTGATGTTATCCTCTCGTAATCGATTCCTCACAGGCGTTGCACTAATCGGACGTAAACCGGGATGATGTGGACAGTTAAAGTTGCGGCCTGAAACCGATGTCGCAGGTGACGCAGACGGACATGATTATCTTGCCCACGTGACGTTACTCGTGGACGTCCACAATAACATCGGCCATTGTGTTGCCAGTCTGTTGGTACTGACCTCAGAGTGACCACGTGTCACGATGACACGGAAACACCTGGCATCAACGTTTTGGGAATTTCCGGTTCCAAGAATTCCAGTTGAACGCAGTCGCCTATTGTCAGATAAACTTGGCATAACGCTTTCGAGGTCTGGCCGTAAACAACGCTGCTTTTACAGTCTAACGATTTAACGATTTACTCTTTGTTTGAGTTGACTTGGTCCCACGAGTACTGTGAGTGTGTAAGGAATGTCCAACGCATGGGGATGCATGCATGCAATGCCCGTCACGTGGATGTGCACACGCAATGTCAGGGCCATCATGGGTAATCACGACAAAGTGTGTGTTCATGTATTCAAGCCTGTTTTGAAAGCTCCACTGCAATTTTCCTTTAATGTGATTGTGTTATGTCCACAGGAATTGCTTGCTACATTTTGGAAAGTGCAATTATGTAACCTTGATGCACTGCGATGTTCTGTTGCCGACTGTTAAGTACAAATTTACATCTATCAGTTTAACCACTCTGAATCCCTTGTAACTGCCTTTATCGTGTTTTCTAACAGGATCTCAATATTGTTCGGCTTACATAAATCTTGTATAAAGAAGTAGCGAGATTTCAAAATCCACAACTACACACACAGTTGTCCTATTAGTCGTGCCAGGACCTGCTTATCGCGGATTCCAATTCCATATTTGTCTTTTGAAGTGTCACCACAATGCACGTTCTCGTTTGTTCTTGACCATTTAGGTCTTTTCTCCCGACAGGCTATAGAGGAACTTCGCTCACTTACTCTGTCCGCTGTATATCTGCACATATATTCAATATGTAACATACTTTAACTGTTTTTGACCAATCTGTTTATAGCTGTGTGTGTGTGTGTGTGTGTGTGTGTGTTTTAAAGACAATGTATCGTCGGTGTCGGTATCTGTACTATCACACCATCTAAATTGTCTCGCTACTACGTAACTACGTGTCTACTGATCTAAACTGACGTACGAAAGAAAGTACACACCTGGTATTTTGCTATTTTATTCCTTAAAAACAACGTAAATGTTTTGAAAGTTGTTTTGATTGTGACTTACATGTCACATTGTGTACGAATTGCGGCGTTGCCAGCGCCTCGTGTTCTTTGCCAAACGTGGACGATTCAGTCGATGATGGCGGGTTAATGACATGTCTCCAAAGGTCTGTAAGCCCGGATGCCCACAACACTCAGTCGTCTCATCACTGTGTTGCTCCTGATGCTGTGATCCAACGCTGATGACGTCGATGTTAGCATCCGGTTGCACAGATGGAGAATGTACAGGCCATGGTCATCTTGCAGGGTGGTCACCCAGTCTTGTTGACGCATCCCGTTAGTCTGATGACGCTCTACCTTGACCAGGTGAACATTTTGACAATATGGCTGTTCGAAGCCCCCATCAGCGACATTCCAGATGGAATCTAAGTCACAATCAGAACACTTGTCAAAATATTTACTTTGTTTTTGGTTAATAATCCCCAAACACCAGGTGCGTACTTTCACATCTGAGAATGACCTCGGTTAGCTGTAACATATCTGTGCGTGTCATATCATCTCGTACACACGTCTCTCGCTTTTTCACCTCATACGAGCGAGTACCAACCTGCTCCACAAGTTATTTGCTTGGTCTGTCTCCTGTCCCTTAGCTTGATTCGTATTGGTCTGCTACATAACCTCATATTCTTCTGTCTATCTAGTGTTAGGTACATTGTAATAAGAGCCTGAATATGAACAGGAACTCGCCGTTTGTTAGCTACAACTCGTTTGAGAGAGTAATTAATCAAGCTTGCTAAACTATAAGATTTCCATTGCTGGTGGCAAATTAAAACTGTAATTTTATCAGTATGAATCCTTCTATATCTCATAAAGGTTCTTCAATCTCTCGGTAATTCGGGTCTGAACGCTGCAAGGCTCATGTATATCTTGTGTGTAGAGCTAGGATTAAAGGACACCGCATTCCACAACGAACGCGCTAAAACCATTGGTACTGTTTCAAAGAGAGTTAGCTGCAGCAATGAAGAGGCAGTCGCTTTAACTGCAGACAAATTTACTGCCTCTTACATCTAAAGCGGTTTTGCTATAAAGAAGGACAGATAACGAATAAAGGCTGGAACTGCCGTTGTGGTTTCGTTTGTCTGTAAACATAATGGAAGACAATGTTGTCATAACAAACATGGAAGTATCTGAAATTTGCTCTTGATGACGTATTAGATTTTTCTTCCAATGAGAGCAATCCAAACTGAAGTAACATTTATTACCACCTTTCCGACTCTTTCTTTGTTCAAACTACATAATAATTGTCCTGGAATCAGATTATCATCTCTTTCTCATTATATCGTGAGAGATACCTATCAGCGAAAAGAACTGTCATTAATGTAGACAGGGATTATATTCTCTCCAAATCGTTCCAGAAACTCACAAGGGACGCAGATCCGTGCAGCCGTGTCATCTTTCATACTGATACGGTGCATTAAAGTCATCCAAATCGCACAATTTATGAAAAAAGCAATGAAGTACTGCTGCTTAAATGTCCTATAAGCGCCGTAGATAATTGTCACTAATGATGTCCACTGAGCTTCATAATTCTATTACAGAGAATTCTTCTGGCACAGTTTCCCCGTGGAATTGCGAAAACCAGCAATTCAGATTGGTCTGAGCCGGTTGAAAAAGGACAGACCCAGTTAGCTGAATGCACTGATGTATGGTGAGTGTTGCACAACTAAAATTAGAAACACAACCGGTGTTTGTTTTCTATACTGAAATAGGACGTGTTGTTTGTGTTGACTTAAATAAATGTACCAAAATATATTTTATCAAAATTGTTGTTGATTTTGCTTTCAAAAAATATTGGTGACATGTTACTGTGTAAAGTGTTGGAATTGTCTAGGTTCTGATCATGCTAAATAGTGTTAACATTCTACACAAGCCGCTTTAGCGTTCATATTCCTTGAGGATGAGGTTACAAATAGTGTCAGGTGATGATAGAAGAACGGAGAGTCCTCCTCCGTGGCTTTCTTGAAGCCGAAGAATCTCGCATATAAAACGACGTTATTGACAGCTTTTCCCAGGACCATCATGTGACAGCAATGCTATGTTCGTTCCCACACGTAATACGCTTCACATCTAATATATGTGATAACCATTCTTCACAAACGCTAGAGTACCAATTCTACCGCTTTCTAAATCAATAATTTCAATATCAAGATACATTCACACCATTAATATCATTACAATGACGTAAACTGTATTCAGCTTCGAATAGGACTCATGTACGACTATGTTAAGAAAGCTTTACAGAAATTTCCAATATTCAATTCATCCACAAACTGCAGAAGTTTAGAAAGAATTGTGTTATTTCCCTATGGAATAAGTAAAAACCTGGCTGTATATTGTGGCCAAGAATAATGTCATTTGACAGAACGGAATAACGTCTGTTTGGTCGACACAAAAATGATTTATGCAAATGAAGCACATTTACAAGTAAATTAAATCCCTGGGGTTACCAATTATGGAAACCTATACCTCAAAGGAATTTGAAATGTGCACCGAGCCTGTGAATATCACACCGAAGCAGAACGAATAAAGTCGTTCAAATGCCAAAGGTGTTTTGCATCCGGGCTCATGGGTAATTGTTGTCTTGGCAACTGAAATTCATTTTTTTCCAACAGGTCCATGAACGTTACGGCACTTATCCTTGGTTTGTGGCCAGAGATTGCGATTTTCTTCTAAAATATCTAAGACAATGTTCGAGAATATCTCTAAAATTTGTATCGTAAACATTATGTGATTGAAATTAAAGTAATCCTTTCAAATGGTTTGTCTTCTTCTTCAAACGTAACAGAATTGAAATTCTCAAGCAGGATTATTTGAAATGTAAATTTTGTAATTACGTAATTATTGCAACTTGTGTTTTACAATGTTTCCTGCATTGCCTTTAAACGGTAATCTCCTTTTATTAACAGTTTCCTTTCAGCAAATTACTGAAATGGTTTGTGCAGATAACTGTTTAACGTTATAACACCCCCAAACGCCTCCACAAATTCAGATATGAGGTGACGTATGGCCATATTAATATGGACACACACGAACTCGAAACTTCGCAACCTGCATCTGTGAGAGTTTACAAGGAAATTGGTGTTCATGGATAACTTACAGTACTGGCGTATTCAGTGAAAGCAGAAGACAAGAACATAATTGGTACACGAACTGCAGATGTTCACACTGCTTTTGAAAGAATATGTGAATGGTCCTTGCGAAGACCTTTGCAGTAAGTAGTGACTGTTTCAAGTGCGCGATGTTTGTGCAGTCCTTATGACCATGATATCTGTAATCCAATTAATTGCGCCCAGTTGTGATGCAATGGTGTTCTTTCTTCTACCGAGCACCGAGTTACACAAAACAGACTTGCTTAACTGGCCAGTATTTGGCACCTTGAATGTATTTTTACTGAAATTCAAATTGACTCAAAGTACTGTGTTATTTCCTCCCCCCTACCAGTAAACAAGCAGTTACTATTTACAAGATATATTATTTATTCATGTTAATGCCCTAATGCTATTTCGGTCAATATATGTGTTTAATATAACGCGTCATTCTTAATTAGACAAATACATTAATGAACCTATTCATTAAAATTAATCGGGCCAGAGATGACTAATTTGCCGAATGACGATTAAACTGCACATCTGAAATATAACCCATGCTTTTCATGAATAATCCGATTAAGTAAAATAAAATATTTTATTTGAAAATATCAATACGCCATGTATGTAACAGGCAGGTAAAGGAAGGATTTAAGACAAAAATAAAACTCTGAACTGAATTAACTAGAAATGCAAAGTACAAGGTTTTCACGCATTTGAAAGACGTTCTAAGAATCTAGGTGATGTTTTATTATATCATGAATATTTTACATCAGTCTGTCTATGATATACATAAGATAGCTATGGAACACAGAGAGAGATGATTTCTACTGATGCAATGACGCCGAGGACTTTATTGGTTAATTCATATAGGTTTCACGAAAATAGCCAATTTCTTATGTTTGAAAACATTACACACCGTGCAAGAAGCATGTTCATAACAAACACTCTTTGATTTTACCGCGAACTGCTTACACAAAATGGCGACGTATGGACAAGGGGTCTTTAACTGCAGGCGGGTCCGTTTCTCCATAAAGAAATTGAGCACTTTCCACCCTCTCCAAATATTACCTTGACCTTCAAAGTTTATCGTCACTTCCGTTTTGTTTTAAAACGTAGATTTGTTAAGTTACTCTTACGTTACATACCAGCAACAGGTTGGATATTGATAGACCACAGACGTAATGATGAGACTTACTGTAATGATACACGAAAGACTAGGAATTGCATCACTGACATTTCACCAGAAATAAAGCCAGGCAAATGACCAAGGGAGATAACTGACCAGCGCTTTCCGGTCCTGTAGTTCCTTGCTGGAACTGTGTTGACGTCACGCTAAAAACGCTTTGCTTCATCAGCACAGTCAAAAATAAATCTTCATCAAACATAAGCATTTTATCCAAAAGAAGTATCTTCCTCTTTTCTGACGACAGTTATCTTTCCGTGGCCTTTTGTCTTTGGGAGTGTTAGCAGAGATAGGTTTCTCCTAGCGAAATGACAGATCGAGCCACCCCGATGTGCTCAATGTTCAGGCAGATGTTTTGTTTTGTTGACGGACTACAGGGAGATGCTATTTGCCCAGCAATTAGCAGCCAGTTTGTGGTCACGTGACCTGACCACGTGGCCTCAGACCTTGAAGCCACTGTCCAGAAGCTGCTGGAGCATGTACTGCACCTCGTTCCAGGATCTTTCTGGCATGTCCATCTTCAACAGGGGACGCTCGTCGCCTTCCATAGCCGCAGCGAAGGCTTTCCTGAGATTCTCAACATTCTCGTCTGTCAGTCCGAGCGTAAGTTGGAGGTCATCGATATCACTGGCCACTGAAAGATAAAGGCTTTCTTCATAAACAAGTATTTCATTTCAGGCTTTATGAGAATATAGACCCGTGAAGATCCGGGTAAGAATTGATCTTCAGTAACCTATGTCGTAAGAGGCGACTAACGGGATCGGGTTGTCAGGCTCCCTGAGTTGGTTGACACATGTCATCGGATCCCATTTGCGTAGATCGATGCTCATGCTGTTAACCTTTGGATTGTCTGGTCAAGATCTCGATTATTTACAGACCGACGTCATATAGCTGCAATATTGCTGAGTGCGGAGTTAACGTAACTCACTGACTATGAGAATATATTTTGTGTATCAAGGAAAGATACAAACATCCCTTTCAAGATGGAGCTATATAACTGAAATGTTGTCACAGTTTCCCTCAAACTCACTAACTTTGTTGAAGAGTAAAACAATTTTTCATCAAATTAATGAACTAGTTTCTTTCACTATGACAAATAGGGTGTACACTAAAGTACATGAACAACTTTAAGGTTATCGAGAGACTATATGCTTCATGGTCATGGTCCAGCGTGTGTCTAAAGACAATAAAGAGACAAATGAGAAACAGACCACCATTTCTGTGTTATCAGGATTATCTTGCTAGCTTGATGCAGATGCGTCTTGATATTTAAATAAACGAGAATAAAGTTGGTTTTAAATTACGTGGTCCAACCGATCTTGTCAAACTGTATACAATGATCGTTAATAGGTAAGTGTTATATATGGCACTGAATATTCAACAGTGGACCTTCTTGCCATGATACTGCTACAGTTGCTCACAGGCCATTCCTTATGTAAACACAAGATAACGATCGATCATGTCTCCTGAATATTTCACAAAATGTCACCACGCCAATGTCACATACCGGCTAGAGTGTGAGCCACAACTTCAGGTTCCACGCCGCCAAACAATTTGGGAATTATCCAGCTGTGCTCATTTTCCAAGAAGTCGTAAAGTTGCTCCACAGAAGGTCTTGACGCTGTTAAATAAGGATTACAATATCAGACACGACAATTTGACCCTCCCCATATACTGTCAATACACTTCTAAGAATTCGGACTAATGGAGCATCTTAGGCAGAATTATTCTCAAGTTGATGGTGTTCTTAAGAACGTCTAACAAAGTAATGCTGTTTTCGTCCACGTCACCAGTTTAGTCACTGAATATGCTATCAAAAGATAGCAGTTGCAGAACATTATTTAAAAACAAGTATGTGCAATGGTAATGCCAGTATATTCATTCCAAATAGCCATAATGCATAATAAACTATATTTCTGTTGCTATGAGATAAAATGTCAACTGCACCTTTCTCCAGGGTTTGGTTCAATATCATAGCCTCATCCGCTAATTTTTGCATTACTCGCAATCATCTCAACATCCTATTACTGGTCTACAATCATATGTCGTTGAAACGCTCACGCATCCAGCAATCAATTGATTAATGCAATATCTCATTAACATCCATCAGCATAAGGCGTGTGGTAGAATCCACTACATTCGACTCACAACATACACTCACTGCGGCACGTTATGTACCCGCAAAAATAACGGCTTGCTTCAATAAATTTAACTTCCCCTTACAGACTATCTAATCAAAAACTGCCTGCATGGCACTGGAAACACAGCACGAAAATGTCCATCTAGGGATTGTCGTGTACATTCCTGAAATGGACGTGTGATGAAAGTGTGGCATCGACATGAAATGTATGGCCTTTAGCAAATCCCGTTAAGCCTGGACTCGGCCCATGGGAGCACTTGGCTTTTTGAAATCAAGTGCTCGGTCTGACCCGCTTTCAAGCGATATCACACTTTTCACATAATGAAATAATCATGTTTAGTATTATTTATATAGGTACCTTAAAGTACACAAGGGTATTTGAAACAGCGTAGCTAAACACATATGGTTATTCTCAGGGGAATGTAATGTATTGGTATCAAGTTTCATAAATATATAATTAAGAATTTGATCCTTATGTATTTGAAAAAAAAACGTCCTGTGCGTACAGTATTCACGTGTAATTAGTTTAATAACCAAAATAATTCAATCTCCCATATTTAATAAATCCCACGTGCAGCAAAATATATGCCGTGTCTGACTTTCCACATATGGCATCGATCTTCCATTGTAATTTGTAAGCACTGTTGGCCAAACACTACTAACATTTACAAAACACTTTACGTTTGGTCTGTTTTTGGACAGATAACCCACACAAGCCAGACTATAAATGAGATTTGCACAGCAAGTTCGGCGTATATTGTTGACAAAGCCCCTGGGAACTACAGATCTGTCTTCATAACTCTGAACGTCCTAAGACTGGGAAGCCATCAATTCCTTGTAGAAGGAGACCGGCGAACCGGGGAAAGCTAGTTAACAGGTGAAATCTATTTTCTAGAGGAAATCAATGCCACTCACAAGAGAAAATGAACATACACACACACACACACACACGCACGCACGCACGCGCACACACACACACTCTCTCTCTCTCACAAACACATATACTTACATTCGATATAGCCCTTTACATAACTATAAGGAAGTTCTTGCATGACTCTATGTTACATGCAGGTGAGTCACAGCGATTACCTCATGACGCCTGGTGTTCGTGAAATGGCGTGCATGACCTCACCCGCTGAATCATCTGAACAAACTCGGGATCATTATGGCACTGGTCACAATCGCGTCAAATGTGCAAGTGACGTCCAAAGAATACCTTCCCTAAAACTCTTTGAAGACTTTTCCTTTTAAAGCTCTTCTCATGTCAAGCATGCGAAACTGTGGACCTACGTTTCCCTGGTTCTAAGGGGCATATACGCAGATAGGTGGGACATACATGATGTCACATAATGGGCTAAGAGTGTCGAGTTCAAGAACATGTGTTCAGAATTGGACAATGGAACGAAAATTTTGATGAGTATACTCCCTCGCATTAACACTACCGGATAAAATGCAATCCCCGCCATATCCAAAATTACGCTCATGCTTGTATATATATCACAAGCATATCTATTCTGCCGATGTTATGTGAACGGTAGAATAAACGTTCAACGTTGAACGCCTTCACGTTTTGACATTGTGTCCCTTCCAAGTCTATTCTCGAGGGTACTGATACTGTCACTTTCGTTAAAAAAAGCTCCAAGAAATAATCTAATTTCTGTGACACAACAATTCGGTTTCTGGCCATGTGACAGCAGACATTGCCTGCTGGCAGCTTATCCTACACAACTACTCGTCTAATAATGTCAACATTTACTGGGCTATACGTTGTAAAGGCGTAGCTTGGGCTGACAACGTCACCTTAAGTCACAATCTAACACCAGGCCTATACATGTATGAACACTGGATACTCCAGGGGCTGTTTATTTTAGATGTGTACGTTCCACTGTATGGGAATTAACGTTGACAGTTCGCCTTTTTTCTGGCTTATCTGTTAGCTTGGACATTTGAGGGTCAGAAAACAGGGGCACGTGGGTACTCTGAACTGGCTATATAGATCAATCTGTGGGTCTGTCAGTTAAGTACTAAAACGTAAACTTGCAAGAGCAATGTCTTTACTTTAGATTGAAGAACACTACAAAGAAATGATAGTCGAATACTTTTTCAAATATGTTCATGAAATCTATTATTCCAATTTTAAGAGTATAGGTCTTTCATATTAAGTGACATATTTAATAAATTTTGGGTTGGGACTTTACTGAGAAAGTGTGATCCCAAATATATCATTTGTTGCCAATTAATCTCCAACAGGATCTTAATGTCTTTCATTTCCTGTCATGTATCAAATGACATGATCCCAGGACAGGACATGTAAACACCTGGTGTCATGACACCCATTTCTATGATATGCACCGACATTTTAGCTTTTGCGCCCAATGTCATCTATTTCAGCTTATAATGGAGCTATTATCTGCCGTTGACGTTATGTATTATGTAGCATTAATACTAAGGCTATGTCTCGAATTACGGGTTTACTTACATCATCTTAATACAGGTATGCAGAAGAAACACTGCAATTATCCCTCAGAAATCGCGTTAAGAAAGACACGTGCCATTTACGGATGGGAAACATCTCGAATAGAAAAGAGTACAAGTTAAATTATCAATGAAGGTAAGGAAGAACGCAGATACTTGATTTTGAGTGTTGATCCATTCCTGTTGTATATGTTTTGCTGGAATAAACAATTGAACTGAATTTAAAACTGCAGCTACTGACTATATGCATAGCCTCATCAATAAATGTTATCGACTTTTTGTCTTTTTGTCTGAACTACGAGAGAAATAAGTATGCAATGAGATAGCAGTGGGCATCTTCGCGTGACTCAGGTCGCGTAAACTACATTCACATAAGAAAAGATATTGTGCTGAGGGTTGGGGCTTAAATTTGGACCCAAGGTCAACTTGGTAAAAGTTACCCGAACATGCTCAGCGTCTTGCCCATCTTGAGGCAACTAGATAACCATCTCCCTTGAATTCCCCGTTCAAGTAAAACATCATCTACTCCACCTGATGAAGGAGAAAGCATACACTCCGAAACGTCATGTTATTCACAATAAATATTCTGACATCCATAAATCTTGCTTATTCTTATACTGCTGATACACTTATGTCAACACTATTGGACTGCGCGCTACTTAGCAACAACCCGTTTCCTGTGTGCCCAGCTTTGATATTGCTGAAATGTTGCTAAAAATGGCGTGAAACCATACTCACTCACACACTCACTTACCAGCATTGCACACAGCTTTATCTTCATCAAAACCGTCGTCACAGTCAAATGTTTCATCACAAACGAACTTAAGTGCTATGCAGGTGAAGGACTCTTTGCATAAAAACGGCTTATCAGGTGGGCATGGATTTCCTGAAACATAAGAGAGGAAACTGGCGATAGTATAAATCCTATATATGCTTATACCACACGCAGGTCAACTTGGGTTTCTGGAACCATGAGAGGAAACTGGAGGTGGTATATATACTTATGAAGCATGCAGGTTGCAATGGATTTCCTGAAACATAAGAGAGGAAACTATCGATAGTATAAATCCTATATATGTTTATAAAGCATGCAGGTCGACATGGGTTTCTTGAAACATGAAACGAAACTGGAGGTGGTATATATGCTTATGAAGCATGCAGGTTGCAAAGGATTTCCTGAAACATAAGAGAGGAAACTATCGATAGTATAAATCCTATATATGTTTATAAAGCATGCAGGTCGACATGGGTTTCTTGAAACATGAAAAGAAACTGGAGGCGGTATATATGCTTATGAAGCATGCAGGTTGCAATAGGATTTCCTGAAACATATATATGAAACTATCGATAGTATAATCCTATATATGTTTATAAACATGAGTGCGATGGGATTCTTGAAACATGAAACAAAACTGGAGCGGTATATATGCTTATGAAGCATGCAGGTTGCAATAGGATTTCCTGAAACATATATATGCTTATATAACATGACATGAGTGCGATGATTTGATTCTATAGTTTTGTGATGTATCACCAACTGTTTGTATCACCAATTGCTCAAGAAATACACAACTTTAACATCCCGTAGTTAGTTACTATACAGTTTGTTACACAGTATCATAGCTCGCGAAAACAACAATTATATGGAAACGCGGAACACATGAATTGTATTGCAGTCAGTTCTTTATAACGGTCTTCTTTAAGCACACGCATAATAACGTCTATTACTAGTCATCGTTTAAAGAACTGTGTCTAAACCAGGTTGTCGTCATTGTTGTATCATCGCTTGACTTTACATAAGCTTTTCTCAATCGTTTCATTGATTGACTGGTAAAACGTCCATGCACTCATGTTTTAGATAGTGCGAATAGGGTAATTTAACATTTTAAAAGAGTAGTTTCTGTATCTTAATAATCGTGGTGTTCACCTTAATTATGGTCAAACTATAGATTTGTTCATGCATTCACACATAACATCACGTCTCATAAAATGTCCCTGAGCATCGAGGCTTGTATGGCATGCTCGGTGCTAACCCATTTGTCTGTACAATAGAGTTCAGTTTCCAAGTATTCAAGTATTCTAATGTGCAACAAGGATGTTCCACTGTGTATAGAGAATTAATGCAAAACTGAATGGCATTTTACTCGAGCATCAGTTAACTCCCTTTTCATATGAAACAAAGACTCTGCATTAGCTAGGTCGATGTAAACTAATATCATTCTGGTATTTATTTTGATTAAAACTTGCATTACGGTACCCTGCTTGTGAAGATGTTATTAATTTCCTGTCCCACTTCATACAGATTACAAATCGATCGTTTGCACATTTACCCATGGGACTAACATTGTGCTACCGCTCAGCAAAAGCATAAACGATATCTATAATTTCTTAGGCTCTCTGAAACTTACCAGACTTTGTTTTCAGGAAATATCCACGCATACGAATTCCGTTTGGATCAAAACCATCACAATAAAAATATATTATTTATGACGATTTCAATTCAGTCTAGTTTACAAGAGAGTGATACAGTGACATTTCAGATCTTTTATGGTTTTCAGTTCATTAAATGTGCATCGGTTTTATGAAAAATATAGATAAACGAATATGAGCAATGACGTCTTGCAGTCGTCATCATGTCATTGCCGTACTGTTAAGTATAACTTATGATACGTGTCGACTCCTTATCAGTAAAAAGAAGACTTCATACTGAGCCGTTTACACATTCTGAGCAAAGGACATGTATCATTGCATGATGTCTTTTCTCAACTGCTTGAAATGATTACTTCACCAAATCATTGATTTTTCAACTCTCTAAGTGTGTCGCTAAACCCGATTAATTCTCTAGCACGATGTAGCTATGAATGCATTATGGTTTTAAACCGTCTCGAAAGCAAGTGCCAAAATCAAAATTCACTCCCGATTGCCTCCTTAACCCATTTTACATCTCAGAAGCTTCTCACTCGTCAGAATGTACTATTGTCATCGCCTTGCTTTGTGTTGAGGAGTATTATGCATTAGCTATTCTGTTAGCATTCTTCTCCTCCTAATCCATCGTGGCATTAAACCAAACCAATTTTAGTCCCGACTTTGTTGGAAGGAAGAAATAAGCCTCCATAATTCGACAGGCATAACGGTAAATTTGCGGAAAGTTTTCATCGTCTACTTCATTAAAGCTCGAAACATGACGCTTGCTTTTTATTCGGAACACACAGATGAGAGTATGACCGTTTCAACACTCTGGGGTAACCCGGCGCCATGTTGAATCGTAAAATTATCCATTTATGACTGTTTAGATCAAACTGAAAAAAGTGATACTACCGACATTTTGACATGATTTCTGCGACTGGTCATGTCGCCGGTTATTCACATGGGAATTCTTGCAATGAATTTCATATCGAGCTTTTACACACAAAACACTCTCTGCTCGGACTTCGCAATCTTGTTGTAATTTTGGGATCGGAGTGACATTACATAACATGATTGAAATAGTTTTATGACATGTATATTGAACTACTTCCCTAAAGGCGTCTTAGCAAATGTATGACGAACATTCCTAATAGGAATATATCCTTTTCTAAACGACCATTCAATGCATTTCAAAGGTGGGATCAGTTAACCATAGACTAATACAACAACACGGTACGTTTCGTGTCTAGAATATCCAGAATAGAGTCCAGGGATACAAATTATACAAGTAACCTCTGTGATCCGTCTGTGATAAGTGTGAATTTGTTTCAATCTATCAGCATAATTACAAATAATGTATTGCTTATAACAAATATGGGAATGTTTCAATTGAGTAATGCCACTACAATACATTATGCTTCCTCCTACAAACATTAAAGAAGTTCCACTTTCATTGCATTCTGTCGTGGCCTATAACATAGTTCTTCACTTATGCATACCGATTCAGTGTTGAACTGGTTCCACGCTCGTTCACTCTGACTCTGGTTTCCGAATAGGTCAACTCTCTTCACCTTCTGTTTGTGTCTGTGAAGCAGTCCCACTATTTGAAGTCTGACAATGATCCATAACATCACTGCATTGTGGCTAGGTCTATAATACAGTTCCACTCGCATGCATTCTGACTGTGATCTATGAAGTATTTCCACTCCTATTGCTTTCTCAATATGTTCCGCACAATAGTTCCACTTTTATTGCAATCTGAGGGAACTATAACGTTGTTTTTCAGTCACACACCATGATTGTCTTTGTTTGGTCCATGGATTATTTTATATAGACGTGTGTACAATTTCATCGAATCAATAATACTCTGATCGATATCCACATGGTATCACATTTGACATGAGTGTCTGCAATTGTCTTCAAATTAATGGGAATTAGTTATTTCAATCCTCGTAAGCCTATGTTAGAACACAGAATTCATATATAAGAGATTTGCATTGAGGAACAGAACAAGAGAGTTGTCCCATACTGGTATCGCGATTAATATCTAGAGATGCACAAGTGTCTGTCAGATGCCAATTTTCTTTAACATGTTTTTTTAAAATTGCTTAACGAGAAAACGCGAGCTAGTTAGACATTAAAACGAGTATTTAGTCAATGGGATTTGACACGCACAATTGTATTCACGAATGGCATTGTGTATTCACGAGTGCAGGAATTTGTTTCTTACAATCCCTAAAACCAATGGGAGAGAAACGTATCAATGAATTACAACAGTAAAGAACTTCGTCATACTTTGAGTTTAGACCGTCACCATGGGACAGCCAATCACGGTCTTGGAATTCGATCTCACTCATAAAAATGATGCATGGTCTCTCACATTTGTTTCTCACCTACAAATGTGTAACTACACTTGCTTTGTAATCAGTACGCTTAAGCAAACATATTCATCATCAACTGATTTGACAAAGCGTCAGGTAGATCCATTAGTAAAGTGAAATACAGCTCTTACATGGCTCGAGTTGTACACAATGCCTGGCTGATGTTTGGACAATGAACCAACTTAACAGCTACTTTAGAACATATACACACATCTACTGCAATGCAGGGTTATGTACTAATGGAAATAACTGCGGACAAATAGGACTTGTTCACCAGATCGATACCGATCATGTCCCGTGTGAGTTTAAATTCGAAACACGGGTATCGTGTTGATTCCCTTGGGCACGTCTGGACGAAATGACCCCGACAGCATAGCAATTAAACACAGTCTCTGTGACAGTATGATGATTTGAGGATTTGAGCGTGCATTAGAAACCATGGAAACAAAATGTTTCTCCTTGACACAGTATTTAGTTGATTATTGGAATAATGAAATGAATACGTGTACTTTCTGATAACCAAAGCATCAATCATCCAATTTAATCACGTTTAATAATATTATTTAAGGTGGATGTTGATGTCATTTTCAAGTGACATTTAAATTCATAGTGAAATTTCTTTTGTCAAAATGATACTCTCGAGTTACTCAGTCACCCCTTTCCATTCTTTTAGACACTCATAATGCGAACTAAATATATCAAACAAAGTGTCAATTAACCTAATAGAATCAGCATGGATGAGAGTCCAATATTGTTAATGGTTAAAAGGTACTTGTCAAGCTGAAACCATATGCCCGCATGTTTACTGATATTCTGGTTTCAGTTCCGCCACACCGGCTGAGTTGCCCGTAGCAGCTCTTCGTGAAATAACGTATCCCGCGAATCTATCAAATTAGGGCCAAATTTATCGCCTGGCCGAAGGCTCGTAGTACAATACAGAAAATATTGACCCATTCCTAAAAAGCCACTTGTAGATTTTATACGCTTTATTCATTTATATTTACATATATCTAAGTGTATATACACAGTTTTACACTAGTACGTTTAAACTCCTGCGTGAAATTCTTTATCACAAAATTACCTCTAATTGGAGATCAATACACACAGTCGATAAATCGAGGAATAAACACGACTTCCTGTAAACCGAAACCCCCCGCGTGACTGTAGGCTCTAACTTCTGCCTGCTGTTGTCCCTGGCACGAGAACAATCTTTATTTCAAAGAGAATTTCTGATAATAAAATGGAACTTTTGCCGCTTCAAAGACTACTACCGTTCCATATAACCACTTGGGCTAATTTGTTGATCTGTTTAGGTTTCAGCGGTAACTTAATCGGAATATAGATAGATAGTACCCGTTTATAGCTGGCTTTAAAATGTCAAACCGGCTTAGAATAATGGTTCCAAGGTTTTGTATAACAGCAATTCGCCCAATTTTAGAAAGTGATATCCATGTTTTATACTCATGGTCTGAGCCTGGTGGTAAAAAGGTGGAAACAAGGTATTATTATGGATCATATCGTGTTTTCATTGGGACAATTTGACTGAATAAATCATATATAATTGCAGAGTGCAAACAATGAGAAGTATCAGCACTGTTATTTTTGAACGTATCCGAGCAAATGACATTTAAAATACTTCCACAAAGACAATTTTGTCAAGGTAGAGTCATTATGATAAAATTATACTAATTATGTTTACATAAAGAAATGTTTGATATTGAACGTATGTGAAAACAATGCATTGTTTATGTTTTTGTTGGCGGCGGGGTAGCCTTGTGGTCACTCGTCACATGAGCTCTTTTCTGGTATCCCCGCATTGGTGACATTGCTTGGATATTGCTAAATACGGCGTAAAACCCAACCCACTCACTCACTCACTTACTCATTCGTTCGTGTTTTACACGGATAGTAATATGACATTGCATAACATTTTGGAAACTGTTTTTTTTAAATATTTGGATTCTTGTTGTTTTTCATTTTCCTTCCTCACATTTGCCCTCGGTATACATCCGGGTTAGAATTGATCTTCAGTAACCCATGCCTGTCTTAAGAGGCGGACCCGTGAAGATCCAGGTTAGAATTGCTTTTCAGTAACCCATGCCTGTCGTAAGAGGCGGACTCGTGAAGATCCGTGTTAGAATTGATCTTCAGTAACCCATGACTGTCGTAGGAGTCGGACCCGTGAAGATCCGGGTTAGAATTGATCTTCAGTAACCCATGCCTGTCGTAACAGGCGGACCCGTGAAGATCCGGGTTAGAATTGATCTTCAGTAACCCATGCCTGTCGTAAGAGGCGACTAACGAGATCGGGTGGTCAGGTTCGCTGACTTGATTGACACATGTCATCGTATCCCACTTGCGTACATCGATGCTCATGCTGTTTATCATTGGATTGTCTAGTCCAGACTCGATTATTTACAGACCACCGCCAGCTGGAATATTGATAAGTGCGGCGTAAAACTAAACTCACACACTCACTTGTTTTGGAAAGTGTGTTTTTCCTTTCTGCACTTTGTATAGCCAGCACGGCTTCTACCAGACAAGGAACATGTACTCTTTATACATAATGTCCGATATCAAGACATCAAATTATTGTGAAGCCCTCTTTGGGCGTGTTTTCAGAAGCTCGAGTTGCATATGTTGCGCATCAATGTTTCGTCTGCAGTAGCACTTTTTGTCTGTCGGCTTTACTCGTTCTTAATTTCCAGGATTAATATCGATTCTGATACACTATTGATTTAAGGCAGTCAAACACACTACCATGTAATTCTATTTGCAATCTAGTACGGACACTTTCAAGAAGGTTGGAGCACAAGAACATTAGTCTTCTACGTCTGGCAAATGTCACGTAGACTCTGTTATTGTCACTATGGAGAAGGCCATCTGTCTTGATGCAAAGCAGTTCCTGGGAAATGCATTTACGCAAAATGCGTTTTTTTCGATAAAATGATCATAACTTCGTAAAAAGTATCACGTTTCAACATAAAACATAGGGAAAGTATATTTTAAAACAAGGACAATATACGATGGGATCTGCATACGTTAAAATCTATGATCTGTATTTAAGAATAGAAATGAAAATATAATGTTGTATTCAACCACTAATGTTTGTTCTAATTCATGTTTTTACATCTTTTCTATTGTGTGAAGATAGAAAAGGCAACATTTTACTTCTGCATTTACTTCTGTTTTACTTCTGCATTATAAGTGCCAATGTTTAAACAGGCAAGGCGAAGTTTGGATGTAGTCTTCCTGCACACCCTCACACCACGGATGCGGGAGGTGTAAATTCCCCAAGCATCTGGATATTTTCAGTGTTATTATCACTAAACGTTTCATCAACAAAATAGAAAAGACCTAAATGATGGCCAAATAGCTAAACATAATGCTCTTGATTTCCACATTGAAACTGATGGTGTGATGTAAAACACGATTTGAAAGGAATATGACCATATGCGCTTGAAGTAGAAATAGTCTTTGATGGTGGACTTCTGACCTACTATTTCACTAATTGTCATCAATAGTTAATGGTTTTCTATAATAACGATGTTGAGCTACGTGCGACTAATGTGGGCATACATCAGATAACATGAAGAATTATGACTAGGCACACCATGTCCTGGGTTTGCCTTTTTCGTCGATCCATACGCATAAGAAACGGATCATTAAGCAAACGGTTTGATCTCAATTCAAAACTAAAATCAATAGCATAAAAAGAATATGTTTGTTTGTTTGAGGGATATAAATCTATACGCCGTGACGTTTGGGAATAGCCAGCGCAAATTTACCAATTAGGATTTTCATGATCAATTCAATGAACTGCTAAATGAGAGACATGATACATTATTTCAATCAATCAAGACAGTGTACATTGGATCGTGCGTGTATTGCTCTCATGTCATGACCAGACACACGCTCACTCATGACATTCTAATGATTTCTTATAACTCGCGGTGATATCTCATGTAGTTTTGTGATGGACGTTTCGTATCCAGATCCTCTCAAGTCCAGACCCACAAATCTTGAAACGACATGAGTAATTAATACAAATTAAGTAATTAAAGCATGGGTGGTTTGCTACGTCATCTTCATCTCATAACGGCATGCCTATTACCGAGTTCATGCCTACTCATTGCCTTTCCAATGATTTTATGCCTGATCTGTTTGCGTTAACATGTGATATATTGTCACCAAGAGAATTATATATTTATCAAACTAAATAATACTAATTATTTCATTAATGATAGTAAAACAAAGTATGGTTCAAAAGAATGTTATGGTGACATGTTGATGTACGAGATAATAAAACATTTCTGACAAACTCATTTTCTACTAACGAAAAACTGTTTGCATAACATGATACATTGTCACAACAGTATAATACATTAATCAAACCAAACAATATTTTTTCATAAAGAACATATAAAGTATATTTCAAAGAATCTCATTGATAGACGTTGGTGATATATAGAGAATCTCACCCAAGTGTCTTCTGATATCAATTATATTAACACGAGTTGATAAAGTTACAAATATCCGAGGCTTGCCGAGGATATTTTAACTTTTATCAACGAGTGTTGATATATTTGATATCAGAAGACACGAGGGTGAGATTCTATTTATCATCCAAAATCACCCTTCATTAGTTTTCAATGAAAAATGTACATCTCTGAACACTGCCATTAGGCTTGCAGTGAAACGATGTCATAGCATTGTGACGTCATCAAGTTCATGACGTCATAGCATTGTCAGGGCATTGTACACAATCTACTGTCAAAGCGATATCTCCTAGGAAGTTACAAATATCCGAGGCTTGCCGAGGATATTTGTACTTTATCAACGAGTGTTGATATATTTGATATCAGAAGACACGAGGGTGAGATTCTATTTATCATCCAAAATCACTCTTCATTAATTTTCAATGAAAAATGTACATCTCTGAACATGGTACTGCCATAACACTTGCAGTGCAGTGATGTCATGGCATTGTGACGTCATCAAGTACATGACGTCATAGCATTGTCAGGGCACTGTACAAAATCTACTGTCAAAACGATATCTCCTAGGAGATATCGTTTGATCTCACACAAGCGATATCTCCTGTGGAACACAGTTTTGGATGATAAATTGATGTACCAGATAAAGAAACATATTTTGTGACGGACTCTCTACCTGTACATTCTGAGCCTCTTTTGTGTGCAATAAGGGGTGTCCGTCTAAGGTGTGTGAGTCGGGAAAAGTCTATTTTCATTCCATATGAACATGCGCACGCTAGGACTGCCACCACCACTGTCACTTCTAGCCTAAAGGGCACAGTCATCTGAAATAAAGAAAAGTATCGTTAAAAGTTGCTGAAATGATAATTTAATCAGAATTTCATTTAGGAAAGAAACCCCTTGACTATTTATTAATTACTAATTTAGGTTTTAGGCCCCAAACGAGGCCCGTTCCCGGTCAAAAGCATTAGTTTACACAATGGCAGTGGTCGGAATATCTGAACTTTCTATCCTTTTCATAGAAGTGGAATTGCTCCTGGTACTCAGTGTTTATGACCAGTTTGAACACACTCTCTAATGTTACTTCTATCTATAGGAACATATTCACTTAACATGTCATTCGGATACAATATGTTAATGGTTATGAAGCTTTCAAGCTTTCAAGGTTATGTTTGCAAATGACGTTGTTATTTAAGAACTGACTTCACTATTTTTCGTTTATGGAGGTATAGACGTAAATGCCGGTGCGCATGGTTTGTCAATCGAACTGCATCCCATTTTCTGTATTCCTACCCCCTTGTCAATATAGTACTTCACCAATAACACATCATCTGTTTTCTAAGGATTATCACTAAAAACGTGTAAACAGTCATAGTAACATTGTTCATCTCATTAGGGCAACACAAGACGCGTCATCTATGATATCAGTAATCTGATTAATCTAATTAAACCTGTTTTTGGTTTATGGCAAACATAAAGGCCACATGAATTGCTTGGGAAGCCAATCAAATGCCACCAGTACACATGCAGTTGACATGTGGTAGCACATCGACACATCGTCATGTCATTGTCTTTGATTACCACATAATGCATCATTAACAAGAAGCTTCGAAAGAATATTGATTCAAACAAACTACATTTGCCATTACAATGCTGACTTGCAATAGCATTAAGCTGAGGCCAATTTTTACTGATACGCCAATTTGTACAGTAATATGTAGAATTAAACACATTTACAACCATTACCATTGAATAATACATATGTGGTTTGGTACGTACACAAGCCAACAATGGAGGTCAATAATTTTAAGATGACACTGGTGTATTATCCTCTGAATAATTGACGAATGACCATCCGCACCTGGGTCTCTAATGCACAGCTACAAATGGGTTATACACGCTGTATGGTGCTTTCTGCAAGAGAACAATGGTTGAATATCCTGGATCTTATACCTTGCCTCCTGATTGTCAAGTTGTAATGGATCTGTATCAATGGTAGGGATTATTGGTCGCTCAGAAAGTGCTTTTATGCCATTGTAAGTTCTTGATCTATAGCTTAAGAGACTAAAATTGGTTGTTTCACTGATCTCCAACTGTGAGATTTCCGAAGTTAAAACTTCTGCCAATGATCAGCAATTTTATCGAATTTAAAAGGATGCACACTTTTACCAGATGGTATAACAAATAGTTCAAGTACAGTCATATGTAATTTTATTGACAGCGTTGTTTCCTAAAATATTATGCCATTGCTATCATTGGTAATACGTTTAGCTTTCAATTTCTCGTTGGAAAAGTCGAAAATACAACTCAATGTTTGGTGGCTTTTCCAACTGAATACAATCATTGTTTTTAAGAACCCCTCAAGTACGAGGTAAAATAAGAGTCGTTTGGTTTTCATCTAACACGCCTCTTCTGCTGTGACACATGCTTCATGCATGACATGCTGTGTCATTATTTCGTGGATTTGTTTAAAGATGAACTACTATACATTTTTTAACTTCACCTCATGATCCAATGTACCACTCGTTCAAGCTTAAAGTATATTCTTATACGACCCTGGTCTTTATAGTTTTTATAAATCAGTATAGTACATTCACATGTAATGCTAGTGCAGTGCATTCACTCACAACAAAACATTTGTACATTCATATGCCACACCTGACCATTCTCTTTCAACAACAGTCTAATACATTCTGTTCTCTGCGAGGCTGAAATACTACAATGAGACGTTCAGTATAAACCCAATGTCTCACTCTATACTTTTTTCTACAACTATGCGATACATTCTCGTATGGCAATAATCTTGAGACTTTCATAAGGAAATAATTAATTTTTTCTTCCATCGTGCGAATTATGATTAGAATTCAAAATCTACTTAAGTCTAAAGTCATATACTTCCTGTTCTGCTCTCCCTCACAACTTCTGGGGATTCTCTTGGGGTATGACTTATTATCGGTTCAGGGTTATATAGACATTTGGCATTACCATGGCTTTATAAAACCACAAACATTCGGATATCAACATCAAACAACGCCATGTCTTTTCCTCGGGGTTCATTAGGGTTAAGCCATAAACATTCCCCAAGCCGGCAGCTGATCAGATGCATTCATTACTTCCATTCGTACATCGATGTACCTTCGTCTCTTGATTTCTTAAGACGATCGATTTTTCACAACAGAGGGAAATTATGTTCGGCGTTCTGTGTATTTATTTAAGTTAACATTGCAGATGTCTGATATTGAATGTTTTGTGATGTTAAACGTAAGAAGACCAGTATTGCAAACGAGCCATGTGTAAAGATACAATGATCAAAACCGACCATCAATACTCGACGTCTCGGAAACAAACAGCTACAGGGCGCCATGAGAATACCTTTCTCGCTCTTTATGTTCTAAAGTGGAAAACCAATATTAGGATGATCTCTTTTGCAGTAACAGGCATACGAATACATCGAGACAGTATGTGAGTTTGTTAATTGAATCTTGATGTACGATAACGTGTACCGATATGGAGGATTCGTGAAATATGGAACATTATTACCCCTTTGCATTCTTTCCATGGGGTAATATTTCCAATATGGTATAATGCAGTTCAACTCAAGTTTTGTATACTACTTATGGCGTAAGAAAAACAGTCATGACTTCTTCAATCCTATGCCTCTTTGGAAGAAAAGTCGTTGACACATAAAACTGATTTGGGTGTCACTTTTTGAATGCACCTAATGGAAAAGAACAAGTATAGTAAAAAATCAGAAATTCTGAATCGATACCAATTTTAGTGTGCTTAGCAGAAAGTATATTCTCCAAAACAGACGTTTTTCTGGTATAAGACATGTGTTGATCCCATTAGGTATAATTATTCCGAAACACACTTATCGAACTCTGAAAATACCAAATTGCATTTATTCGTAAGTGTAAACACACTTGCTAAAGATGGACTTCTGCAGATTAGACATATGCTACCCATGACGAATCAAGGAAATCTCTCTCATTCGGGACATACGCGGAGGAAGTCCACTGTCACGCTGATCGTCTTCGTTTACTATAGGAAATCTTCTGATGCGAGAATACTAGGATGAGTAAGGGATTCAAACTAAACAGAGAGTTTAACACCCAAGACCACCACGTTCACCAAGAGCGGAAGAAACACCTGAGAAATGTGACTGATTTTGCCAACCCACTGAAACATTCAAATCGTTGACACTACAACATTATTTGGGATTTGTCATTTTTGCGATGTAATTGTGTTATAATTCCCATGTGATACTCAAGTAACTGAACTGTCTTAGCAGGATAAAGATTGCTTTCCAACAGCTGTCAGACCGAGGATGGAGTAGGTTTGAGATATTGCCCATAAAAGTAGGTCGTCATCAGTTTGATAATCCTTTGTGAATATAGAACTCAGAGAGCACTTGCACCATTGATGATATTTAAGGTTGAATATATTTAAAACCCACTCATGTACCTTGTCTTTGATGTCAGCTTCCTGTAACAAATCAATCAGTTTCTGGTCATGTCATCATTTATTTCACGAATATATATATACATATATATATTTATCGATAGATGACAGCATGACACTAAAACAGATCAAATGCTATATTAGATATAAGACAAGGAAATAAAGGTGGAAAAATCACACGGCCTCTCTTTGAAGAATAAAAGGCTTTCATAATCAGAACATACAAAGGGACATAAAGTTGATTTCCGTCAGCAAAGAAGTAGCTACACAGTCTCTTAGGCAGGTGTTATCAGTTCTGTCCCCAACACCCAGATGAGACCAACGGTATTTATAGCAGGTAATCACCATGTGGATAGATGGCAAAAGTGGAATAGAAGCTATCTGATGTTACGCTAATTAAAGATCATACCACAGCAAGTGACCTTGCTGTCAATAAATCTTAATCATCCCCAATGTTAGATCCTTTTGTTGTTAACGTACGAAGACGTCTTTGTATTTGTTAATAAACCATTATCGTGTAATTCGTGCTCTTGCTTTAAAGGTCAGTAGAGTAAAGGCATCATGAGAAAATATTCAGAGTCACATTCCTTTTTTCGAACTCGGCTTGTTTTCAGATGGGAATCTCAGTTGTGGCTGTTTCATGTATTGGAATATGAAATGCTCAGACATGACCCTTCTATATATCTGAATGTGCAATGTTCAGGTATGATACTTTCATATATAGGAATGTGCTATGCTCATGCATGTCATTTCCATATATATGAATATACAATGCTCAATGCTCAAGTGTGAATCTTTCATGTATCGGAATATGAAATGCTCAGGCAGTTTATTTCCATATGTATGAATATACAATGCTCAATGCTCAAGTGTGACTCTTTCATACATCGGAATATTAAATGCGCAGGCATGTCATTTCTATATATCGGAATATGCAATGCTGAGTGCTCAAGTGTGACTCTTTCACATATCGGAATATGAAATGCTCAGGCATGTCATTTCTATATATCGGAATACGCTATGCTCAGGCAGTTTATTTCCATATATATGAATATACAATGCTCAATGCTCAAGTGTGACTCTTTCATACATGGGAATATGAAATGCTCAGGCATGTCATTTCTATATATCGGAAGATGCAATGCTCGGATCCGACGCTTTAATATATCAGAATATGCAATGCCGATGCATCTTTTTTTCCATTTATCGGAATATGCAATGCTTCGATGTGACACTTCCATATATCAAAGTATGCACTCCTCCCGTGTGACTCTCTTTCATACATCCTATCAAGCAATGATATGGTATGGCATTCTTTTATGTATCCAATCATGAGACGACCGGGATATTAAATACATCAACTGAATGTTGATTTTTGCAAATCCATAAACGACTAATAGGAAGTTTGAAAATATGAAAGTGTATAATTACCAGTAACAATACAAAGCTTAGTGGAACAGATCCTCAGGCGTCTAACAGACCGAATCATGTGATAGAATATATTCTTTAATCAAATAACTACACAGACGCTCCCTAAAGTAGGATCAATGTTCATAAATTCACCTGTCAAAGCCATATTGAGAGTTACTCTGGTATGAAGGGAGCCGAAGGCGTAAATTAAGCTTGTGTAACAGACAAGGACTGCTCAAGCGTGTGTGTTCGGGACGGGACAATTGGGAAGGGTCGGGGGTCTTGAAAGCAGGAACATGTCATTGATGCACCGGAATGCCCCAGACGTTGGTCTTTGCCAGTACTCCATATAATACCAGCGTTTAATTTCCGCTACACGTTTATACTCACTGGACTATTGCACGCGAAATTCAATGGAACATCGTACCAATCGAAACAATCAATATGAAACGCATTTCTAGACATTTCACGAAATTAAAAAGTACAAGTTAGGTCGAAAAGTGTGACGGTGATATCACCTTGCTATGTGCTTACAAAATGCCGGCTAATGGACAGTCAAATCCAGATTACCGCTATGATGTTTTCTCTGAAACTATCTCTCCTCTGTTTGTGCTGGCTGATGTCTGTTGACCAAGCAATCAGCGGTGTCTCGTGTAAACCTCCCGTGACATTAATGTTAATTAAGCCATATCCACTCCTCGGACAGAACTTCTGTACTTTCAGCCTTGCTGAGATCAATGGTTGAAGTGTTTGAAATAATTGATTGGGTCAGACTTGAAGCCAGTAGTTCATCTGTTTACTACTCACTCAATTACTGGACATGTTACCGGTCTACGTGTCCTTTTCCCACCTCCATACTCTTTGACATTTTGACCATTCATATGAATTTTATCAGCGTCAACATTTTCCTCCAGATACTGCTTGAGGTAAACATGGAACTGATGAATGGACAGTAAACTGCCGGGCAAAAGAAAGTACACCTCCATGTTTGATGGGTAAAAATCAAATAAAAAAGAAACATTTCTTCTTTTGTAGTCGTTGGAGATATAACAATAGCCTTTTGGACCTTACGTGGTCTTAGTTTGGACGACTCTTTGGAGTCTAGTAACACTTTCATAATGTTTGTAATTGTTTGGTCCAAATCCAGTTTTGAAATATACTCTCTCTTTTGCCCTCCAATTTATGTTCGTTTTATGTTTCGTATCTTGTGACAATGATGGAGCAGTGGTCTGTGACATTGCAGAGTTGTGTGCCTTGGCCCTCCCAGGCACAGTTTCTCTTAGATTCGAAGGAAGGACTTCATTCGATTAGGATCCTTGGTCTGTCAACCTGTGTAGGTACGTGTTTTGTACAAATACGCTCTTTGGGCTTTCCAGCCAAATGAAAGTGACACGCCCTGGTAAAATTAACTTAGCTATATAATACATTTCATAATGTCATTTAACCAGCATACTCACTAGTACATGCTTCAGAATATCTTAGATAGTCTCCGGGAATAGAATGTACTTATAGCGCTTAGAGCAGACACTTAGTGCCTGGAGTATTTTAGCGCATTATAAATTCACTAATTATTATTATTACTTTATGACAGATCTTTGTGTGACGGGAGCAAGGCGATACCAGTATTTATGACGACCAATGTAATGTACGTTAACAATGATTAATCACTCAAAAAACACACTTCATACATCACTTTTATGCTATCGCGACCGCCCAAACGACAAAAAGACTTTCTACAATGACCGCCGGAATGACAGATTGACAGCGGTGAAACATTATACCGGTGAACATCTATTCTACAATGTAACTGAAAGAAGCAAAGTTCCCAGACAGCATTGTTGAGAACACTTCATCAATCTTAAGTACCACTCTTTGCATATTTTTTGCATACTGAGTTGTTTAATAATTCCCTGAAACGGCCACTTTCATTACACTTCCTGCTTGTCTGAGACACAGGAGCAGAAGGTCCAGATTGAAATTACATAACTGATAAAGATACTTTCCATTGCTATATGCTGAATAAATCAAGATAAAGTTTATGTTGCCATGGTTTTTAGTCAGTTAGTATTAGAGTCGTGGGCGCACATTAGTGTGGTGATTTACTGTGTCCCCATCAACACCCACTCACACCCATTATTCCAAGAAATCAATAGGTGTGCTTATTGAGGGACATTGTTCTTTCACATATGAGTATATTTGGACTAAATGCATGCTGATTTCATTCATGTGCGTGCGGGATATCATAATGTTATTCTAAACAACACTAAAGACAAGGAAGCTGAAATTCTACATGTCATTGATGTAAACACAGCAGGAAGTGTATTATACCCTTTGTGATATCCACTAGGTATTCCACGCCAAACAACAAATAATGGTAGCCTACGGGGTTCCTCATGCTGTGTTACGCATCTTGGCCAGCGTCTGCTAGAGGCTCTTTGTCTTGTCAATAGATCGGAATAAAATTATAGATATATTACTTGGAAAGTCTGAAATATTCGGAATATAACCTTTTTCTATTTCCGCTTTCGGCACCCTAAAATGTTTCAGGTGCATTGAT